>NC_079190.1:75876472-75911472 GCF_029499605.1 Hyla sarda
CATGACATCACGGGCGTCTGCCCTGCATCGCCAGTCATCCGGCACGGATGTCTTGGGGGTCCCTATCGGCAGGAACTCCGCGATCGGACATCTTATCCCCTATCCTTTGCATAGGGGATAAGATGTCTGGGGACGGAGTACTCCTTTAACACTCCATAAGTATGAAGCTAAATACAAAATATACTGGAATACTACTGTAGTAGTGTTTACCATAACATTCTCTTCTATGTTAAAATGGAGGCTTCATCTGGTCTCCCCCACCTTCTTGCAGACCCAGTGTCTGGTTGGGACATGGGTTGCTGCAACAAAAACCCCTCGCCCCTGTTTTTTCTGCAATGAGACTATCCAAGCATATTTGAATATACAGGTTTATAAAGCAGGTGATCCGAATTAAAACTCTCTTTACCTTGTCCCTATGTGGGCAGCTGTTTCTGGGATATGCTTTTTGTTGCTAATATGCAAATGCTTCCTTGTGTGAAATAGAGAAGGGCTTCGGGTCCGTCAGCAATGTTCTTCCCATCCCCTCCTGCCATATATCCCTGCCCCCCTTTATAATATTTATATCCTATTCAGTCAAGAGTCTATACACAAGTGACCACAGGGTTTAGCAGCCGGCACGCATGTGCTGCTTAGTCGCTACACCCAAAAGGTGGGTGCATAGCCTCATATCCAATGGACCCGGAGCCCGCCTCCATTGTGTACAAGGAAGCATTCACATATTAGCAATAATAAGGATATCTCAGGAATGGCTGCGTGCATTTGAACAAGGTATACAGCATTGTGGATCACTCACGTTATAAGACTGTATATTCAGATTAGAGCACGTGATCCTGCTGTCAGATTCCCTTTTTAAAGGGGTTGTCTGGGTAAAATGTATTGGTGATCTATCCTCAGGATAGGTCATTAACATCAGTTTGGTGGGATTCTGCTCTCAGCCAATCAGCTTTTTGCAAAGTTTGTTCATGGCAGGCGCCTATTTTTTTTTTACATCCCCATAGGGGGCTATAACATGCAGTCTTATGATTGGCTCAGCGTTGATCAGTGTCATCAGAACTCTGCTGCTCTAGCCTGCAGAGCCTGGCCAGAGATTCAGAGCACCGATCGGACGGCGAGGAGTCCGGTAAGGGCCCTCCTGCCATCCTCCCAGGTGATAGGGACATCCGCAGCAAAATCGCGGGTCCCAATCATCGGTACCGTTTGCTGCAGCTGAAATGCGTGGTAATCAACTTTGAACACAGCGTGTAATGGGTTAATGCCGCGCATCGGCCCGATGGGCAATGCCTGGCATTAGCCTTGGGTCCTGGCTGCCGATGACAACCGGGACATACTGGGTATGAAGCTTGGGCATACATTACACCCTCGGTCCTTAAAGTGTACCTGTCATTATCAAAAACTTTTTATATAATGTAGGAAATAACATGTATATTTGAAATATACATTGGTTAAAAGGTCTATATTTATGTCCTTAGGAGTCCAAATACAGGAAGTGTTGGTAAGTACAAGCAGGGCTCTGTGACATACTCCCAGCTCGCACAGCAGGATGATTGAGAGACTAGAAGCCTGCACAGAGCCCTGCTTGTCCTGCCCTCACTTCCTGTATTTGGACTCCTCATAGAGACACACAGGCAATAGCTGCAGGGGCAGCATTTTGTCACACAAAATATACACATTTTTTTAACCAATGTATATTACAAATATACATATAATGGTATAATCTACATTATATCAAAAGTTTTTGCTATCTACAGGTACACTTTGAAGGGGTACTCCGATGGAAAAATGTTTTATCAAATCAACTGGTGCCATAAAGCTAAACAGATTTGTAAATGACTTCTATTAAAAAAATCTTAACCCTTCCAGTACTTATCAGCTGCTGTATACTACAGAGGAAGCTGTGTAGTTCTTTTCTGTGTGATCACAGTGCTCTCTGCTGCCACCACTGTCCAGAGCAGGAGCAAAGGAGAGGTGTCAGCAGAGAGTACCCCTTTAAGTACCTGGACACCCTTCATCCTAAGGGCTAAATTCTGGCACTCCTTGATGTACGTGGGGGATTTGTCCTGTGTAAATATTTCAGTCATTCCATGGCCGTAATAAAGTAGAAAGTATTAGAATGGTACTGAGATATGAGTTACTTGTTGGTTATCCGTGTTGTGTCTGGGTTCCATGATGATGGTCTTTAGGTCATCGCAGCAGGTTCGGTCAGTGGTTAGCACTGTTGCCTTGCAGCACTTGGGTCCCAGGTTGAAATCTCACCAAGGACAACATTTGGTGGGTTTCCTTCTACATTGGTGAATTAAGATTGTGAGCCCAAATGGGGATTGAAACAAGCATAAGATACAAAGCAAAACTTTACTTGCTACCTAAATTTGCTGCCCCTGATGTGTAGCCATCTCGTGCATTGTCGACATGTTGGTGCAGTTAATCACTGGCCTCAGCAGTCACTGTCTGCATATATGACATATGACTGTCCTGTATCCAGCATACGTGAGACCATTCCGGCAGGCCTGCAGGGGCTGAACGACAGCACATTAAGGTGTGAGCACAGGGTTTCTTCCCCCCCCCCCCGCCTCTGTTATGTCATTTATATCCTGTACATTATTAATTTGTTTTTAAATGCTGGAAAACACCTTTTTAATTTTAAAGGGGTATTTCGGCTTTATACAACTTATCCCCTATTGAAAGGAAAGGAGATAAGATGTATGATGGCAGGGGTCCCACCGCTGGGGAACCAATAGATCTCTGTGTAGCCCCCTGCATTCTGTGCTGGATGCTGCCTCTGAGACGTGACTTCACGGCCACGCCTCCTAGTGATGTCACACCACTCCCCCTCCATTCATGTCTATGGGAGGGGGCGTGACGGATGTCACGCCCCCTCCCATAGACATGAATGGAGGGGGGGGTGGCCGTGACATCACGTCCCCGTGTTGTCACATCTTTGAATAGGGGATAAGATGTATAAAGCCGAAATACCCCTTTAGAGGTCTGTCTTATACCCTCGGAAAGGAAGAACCTGTGTGTGTATTACCTGAAAACAGCTCCGCCCCCCTCTTTGAAATGGAGAGAATGAGAAATAGCTGTGGACCATAGAGGGTACACTCAGAAGCTCAATTCAAGCAGTGTGAGCATTGAAATCATCTCGTCACCACCCTGAAAGGTTAATGTAACCAAACCTGCAGGTATCAAAAAAATCATGGTTGCAGAAAAGCATCGCTGGGATTGCGATCTGCAAATTCTTTAACCCTTAATCTCTGGTTCACTTACAAATGAGCAGTATTGCAGAGAAAGGGGACAAAAGATTCGACAGGTGTGAAAGCAAAAGGGTTAATGGTGTTACAATTACAAATGTTAAATGTTTGCCTCATTTCAGCCGAAAAAGCCATCTGCTGGAATCCCAGTAACATCGCAGAGCATACAATGCACGCCACTATTGTTACAGCTCATACCTCACCGGGGAAAGAATGCAGGCGCTTTTCCAGAGCACAAATGTATTGTGCAACCTCCAAGCAAAGTAATGGGGTGAGGTGGAGAAAAGGAAGACACAGACAATATGGATAGAGGAATGTATTCAGCCAAAGACTAGAAAAGGCTGTGCACTGAATGCACAACAAACTGGCTTCATATATTGTGCGATGATCCGCCTGTGAGGTCGTCTCTTAAGACGCAGCCCTGTCTATGTGGGATGCGGTCACTTTATTAATTAGGGTAGATATGCGTTAACCCCTTAATGACGCAGGGCGTAAATGTACGTCCTGGTGATGTGGTACTTAACGCACCAGGACGTACATTTACATCCTGAGCATAACCGCGGGCATCGGAGCGATGCCGGCATCATTCGCGGCAGGTCCCGGCTGTGGATCGCAGCCAGGGACCCGCCGGTACTGGCGGACACCCGCAATCCCGCGGATGTCCGCCATTAACCCCTCAGATTCCGTTATCAATACCGATCACGGCATCTGCAGCATCGCGGTCACTTAACAGGATGATCGGATCGCCCGCAGCGCTGCCGCGGCGATCCGATCATCCTGCACGGCAGACGGGAGGTCCCCTCACCTGGCTCCACTGCCTTCCGGGAGTCTTCACGCAGACCAGAGCAGAAGATGACCGATAACCCTGATCAGTGCTATGTCCTATACATAACACTGAACAGGATTAGCAATTGAATGGTTGCTATAAATAGTCCCCTATGGGGACTATTAAAGTGTAAAACAAAAAGTAAAAAAAGTTTAAAAATTAAGTAAAAAAAATTTGAAAAACCCCCTTCCCCAATAAAAACGTAACTTGTCCCATTTTCCCTATTTTACCCCCAAAAAGTGTAATTTTTAAAAATTTTATATACATATTTGGTATCGCCGCGTGCGTAAATATCCAAACTATTAAAATAAAATGTAAATGATCCCGTACGGTGAACGTAAAAAAAAAAATTTAAAAAGTCCAAAATAGCTGCTTTTTTATAACATTTTATTCCCCAAAAAAATAATAAAAAATGTAATAAAAGTTTTGTATAAGCAAATATGGTATTAATAAAAAGTACAGATCACGGCGCAAAAAATGAGCCCTCATACCACCGCTTATACGGAAAAATGAAAAAGTTATAGGTCTTCAAAATAGGGGAATTTTAAACATAATAATTTGGTTAAAAAGTTTGAGATTTTTTTTTTAAGCGCAACAGTAATAGAAAAGTGTATAATCATGGGTATCATTTTAATCATATTGACCCAGAGAATAAAAAACACGTAATTTTTACCATAAATTGTATGGTGTGAAAACAAAACCTTCCAAAATTAGCAAAATTGCGTTTTTCTTTTTAATTTCCCCACACAAATAGTATTTTTTGGTTGCGCCATACATTTTATGGTAAAGTGAGTGATGGCGTTACAATGGACAACTGGTCGCACAAAAAACAAGCCCTCATACTAGTCTGTGGATGAAAATATAAGAGTTATGATTTTTTGAAGGGGAGGAGAAAAAAACGAAAACGTAAAAATAAAATTGTCTGAGTCCTTAAGGGGTTAAAGGGGTACTCCGGTGGAATTTTATTTTTATTTTTTTAAATGAACTGGTGCAAGAGAGGTAAACATATTTGTAAATTACTTCTATTAAAAAATCTTTACCCTTCCAGTACTTTTTAACAGCTGTATGCTACAGAGGAAATTCTTTTCTTTTTTAATTTTATTTTGTCTTGTCCACAGTGCTCTCTGTAGTACACAGCAGCTGATAAGTAATTTACAGATTTGTTTACCTTTCTGGCACCAACTGATTTAAAAAAATAAAATAAAATGAAATAAATTTCCAGTGGAGTACCCCTTAAATGTCAATTCCCCATTGTCACATCTCCCCCCATTTCATATCCACACCTACATGGCACATTAATGTTGTACCGGGCCACGGAGGAAACATAATAAAAAACTTGATGCTCACCTAGCCCCAGTCCCCCGTAGGTCTGCTGCAAATCCCGTTCTCCTCCATGCAGTCTGGTGTCTTATGGGTCTTACCAGACCTTCCTGCTCAGCCAATCGTTGGCCTGACATGTGACACCGCTTCGGCCACTGATTGGCTGAGCAAGTAAGGTCCTGTAACCAGCTGGTTGTCGGGAGCACAGAGAAGATACCAGGACTGTATGGAGGAGAACAGGATCTGCGGAAGACCTATGAGAATGCGGTTATTTGAACATCAGGTTCTCCTGCACCCCTATTACTTAGGTCAGCGTTTCCCAACCTGGGTGCCTCCAGCTGTTGCAAAACTACAATGCCCAGACAGCCAAAGGCTGACTTGGCCCAGACCCTGCGTGCTTGATATGGTGTCGCAGGTAATCACAAATTTACCCCGGAGACCATATCGACATAAAAATCGTGATGCGATTGCGGTATATTGTGCAGCCCTAGTTCACGTTGATAGGTTGAAAACTGTACAGACCTATTTCTTACTGTTAGGTTTGTTACATTATTTTAGTCTTTCCTGCATAAAAGAATTTTACCTATGGAGATTTTCACACCAAATCCATTTACAAAAAGCAGAAACCTTTCCTGAAATTTATTTGGATTGTTTTGTATTTCTCCATTGAAATGGGGAAGGTAAAATCTGCAGCAAATCTGCATTAGAATCTGCACTAGAGATGAGCGAACTTACAGTAAATTTGATTCGTCACGAACTTCTCGGCTCAGCAGTTGCTGACTTTATTCTGCATAAATGAGTTCAGCTTTCAGGTGCTCCGGTGGGCTGGAGACTCTTTCCTAGGACTGTATCCACCTTTTCCAGCCACCAGAGCACCTGAAAGCTGAACTCATTTATGCAGAATAAAGTCAGCAACTGCTGAGCCGAGAAGTTCGTGACGAATTGAATTTACTGTAACTTCGCTCATCTCTAATCTGCACCAAAAGCTGTGTGGGGGTTTGCTGGTGATTCCTTTTCTGCAGGTAATCCCTCAGAGAGCAACTTTGCAGATCCTTCCTATACAATACTATTTATATTGTGTAAATATTCTACTTTTCCAGTGCTCGACAGATCTCCTCAAACAGTAAATACCATAATTGTAGTGTTTGTGCCAAACACAGGGGAAACGTTTGAGGTGTGAACAAGGCATGCTTAGGCCAAGAAAACCTCCACTGCCTGGAATCAATGAATTTTAGTGGAATTGACAAATCGATCATTGTGGAATCATTCAGAATATTATCAATAATTGTTACCTCTACCGCCAAGTAGATGAAAGATACTGGCGCTAGCTACCTAATCCTGGGATTTACCCAGCCCTGGGAATGACTACTGCATCCATCCAAAGCAAGGATCTGTATTAAGCATACCTGTCAGATCCCACAATTAAAACATTAAAGCGGTACTCCGGCACTAAGACATCTTATCCCCTATCCAAAGGACAAAGGATAAGATCACAGGGGTCCCCACTATCTCTGTGCAGCCCCCGGCATTCTGAGCCAGGCGCTGCCTCCGAGACGGGGACCTCATGGTCACACCCCCTCTATTCATGTCTGTGGGAGGGGGCGGCTGTCACGCCCCCTCCCATAGACGTGAATGGAGGGGGCGTAGCGCGATATCACATCCTTGTATCGGAGGCAGCAGAATGGTGGGGGCTGCACCGAGATCGGTGGTCCCCAGTGGCGGGACCCCTGCAATCATACATTTTATCCCCTATCCTTTGGATAGGGGATAAGATGTATAAAGTCGGAATATCCCTTTAATTCAGAGGAATTTCATAGTGTGAACCCCGCTTTACAGTCTGCTTTTTGGAAACGCGTCAGGAGATTTCCTGTCCCTGGGGCAATAATTTTAGTACCCCAGAGGTTGGCAAGGATGATGACGTCTGATGGGCCTAGTCAACAACTTTATAATTATTCTAATCCAAGGTCAGTGGGTCTGATTCCTTTGATCACCCTTCTGTGGTCAGTAGTTTTGAAGGTTATTTGTTATCCTCCTGTAACCCTGGTACCAATACAACCTGGGTTTGGTGTAAAGCGGATTGTTCATCTCAGGATCGGGAACTTCACATTTTCTATTTCTGGGATAATCCTGAGTAGTGGATTCCTATAAGTGATGTGGTCTCCTCTACCTCAGTCACCTGCTCTTTGGACTCTGTTATGCTTACAGTACTGTTTGGTATAAGTTCTGCCCCACCTCATTATTATAGGACATGGCAGAATTTCAATTTAGGTGTAAGTCTTAAATCTCCAGGTCATGTTAATGATTCTAGCTTCCTTCAGGCTGTCCACACATGCTGGGGGCACACTGGTTGGGAAACACTGCCATACAGTGATGAGGAAACATTCTCCATCATGGTGCTGTCATAAAGGATTCATGGAAGGAACACTAAGAAATAATTCCTATTAGCCTATTCTTCTCGCCTCTGGAATAATTTGCTGGGGAAGAGTTAGAAGGCCCCCATACATATTAGGACAGTCCCCCCCCCCCCCCCCCCAATGATTTAATTTCACCTGGGACTGTACTAATAGTTATATTTATAGAAGGGGGTAAAGAATGGAGTCCAGAAGGGACCTAGATACATCTCTGAAGTGTCATTAAATTATATTGTTATTAATGTCAATATTCTTATTATTGTTGGTTATTAGTATTATTATTATTGTTAAATATAATTTTTTCCTAGATTCTGGAGAAGGGTCTCTAAACCAGGGATATATTCTGATTGCCAAAATTGGAAATAGGGAAATAGAGATGAGCGAACTTACAGTAAATTCGATTCGTCACGAACGTCTCGGCTCGGCAGTTGATGACTTATCCTGCGTGAATTAGTTCAGCTTTCCGGTGCTCCGGTGGGCTGGAAAAGGTGGATACAGTTCTAGGAAAGAGTCTCCTAGGAATGTATCCACCTTTTCCAGCCCACCGGAGCACCGGAAAGCTGAACTAATTTATGCAGGAAAAGTCATCAACTGCCGAGCCGAGAAGTCCGTGACGAATTGAATTTACTGTAAGTTCGCTCATCTCTATAGGGAAACCTCCTGGAGACTTACTGGTTAAAGATCACAGGATATTGGACTGAACAAGATGGACTTTTATGGTTTTCACCTTAGACTATTATTATGTTACTCATGCGATACTGGATCCTCTTCAATGCTGTCATCAGATAAGAATGCAGTTTTGCAGTTCTTTTATACTTTTACATGCTGTGTGTGGGTGTACAGTTACATCTTGGATGGGGTGAGGAAGCAGGGGCAAGGGCTCAATAGCCCAGTCTGCTCCTTTCCCGGCGGGTGTCGGCCGCTATCTGCAGCTGACACCTGCTGGTAACTACTGACAATGGAGATCACTCCGAGGTTAGTCTTTTAACTCTGCTCAATAGCGATCGCTGTTTCTATTTCATGGATCACAAAAAGCTCCCAAAACAAACCTCTAAACAGGTTCAGTAAAGGAACTTCTGTTAAGGGGATAATACTATATTATTAGGCTTCTTGCCCACAGTTCCAGTACATACTGAGCAAGTGGCAGTGTGAACACCTCAAGTGCAGCAGACGGAGTCAACATGTGTGCTGTGATGATGTGGGCGTCTTAAACTTTAGCTCTTGCTGCTCTTCCTGTTGCAAATATTTTTTTTCCTAGAGATTAGACATGTTTCATATGGACACGAGCAGAGTATGTACGTACGGAAGCGGTTACTGCGCCACAGAATATTACGGTTAGAATTGCAGCTCATTTGTGACAGTTTCATCTAAAAGATCCTCAGACATAACTGCAGAAGGAGAAAACATTTCAGTTTTCCCAGAGTTTTTAGGGCCCTGTGTAAATAACTGTAATGAGGGGCCCAGTAATAATAAAGGTGGTCTCCTCTCCACTGGAGATAATTAGTTAATTGTTAGGGCTGGGTGGTATGACCAAATGTGTGTAATGTGTATCACGGTATTTTTTTTAAACTTTTGGCGGTTCCACGGTATATAACGGTATTTCCTAGTCGGCTTCTTACATCACAGTGGCGGAACATCGCCAACGGCTGTCCAGGCATGCTGGGAGTTGTAGTTTTGCAACATCTGGAGGTGCGCAGGTTGGAGACCACTGGTATAGAGTGTCAGTGCCGACGGCCGCAGCAAACAGGACGAGGAGGGCAGCGCATGCGGCTGACATGCGAGTAGTACCCTGATGGGGACAGCACTGGCCTAATAATTGGCGGGGGGGGGGGGGGCGGCAGAACAGCGCTCGCAGATCACATAGGATTCCCCGATGTGGGGACAGGGCTGGGCTGGGCTGATAATTCATTCATTCCCGAGGGGGAGTGGCCAAACCGGTATTGCGGTATAGCTTAAAATTCATATTGTGCAGCACAAACATTTCAGTATTTTGTATGAACCGGTATACCACCCAGCCCTAGTTAATTGTTGTTGATCTGACCTCTGGCACCCCAATGATCATGAGAAACGGGGTCAGTAGTCCCAGGTTGGTGGAGCAGCAGTGCTTATGCTAGTCCTCCTCTTCATTTACCCTCTGTGGAGCTTCCAAGTGTTGTAAAGGGTGGAACTCTGCTGTGTTTGGAAGCCCCATAGACTGATGGTGAATGAAGTGGTGGCTTAGCATGTCCACTGCTGCCCCATCCACTGACCATTGACCTCCGCTCTTGTGATCAGTTGTGGTTCCAGCACTTAGACCTCCACCGAACGAACTGCTTATCACCCTATTTTCTGTATAATGGCTAAGGCTGGGTTCCCGTTACGTTTTCCCCCAAACGGGAGCGCATGCCTTTCTATGCGCTCCCGTATGTAATTCATCTCAATGAGCCGACCGCAGTGAAACGTTCGGTCGGCTCATTTTTGCCCCATATGCGCTTTTACAACTGGACCTAAAACCGTGGCCGACCACGGTTTTAGGTGCGTTAAAAAAAAAAGCGCATATGGGGCAAAAATGAGCCGACCGAACGTTTCACTGCGGTCGGCTCATTGAGATGAATTACATACGGGAGCGCAAGTTTTAAGCTCTCCCCTGCCGTATGCGCTCCCGTGTGGGGGAAAACGTAATGGGAACCCAGCCTAATCCTGGGACAATCCCTTTCATGTCTCTGGTAGAGTTTTCATTTTTTTTTTTCTTTGCCCAAACATTGATAAAGATGACAAAAATATAACAAACAAACATCAAGTGTGAACCTGACCAAGCATTACTATTCCTGTAAAAAGCAGGTGTATAGGTGTACCTAGAATATGACTGCTGGGTTGTTTTTTTTTTTTTCTTTTTTTTTTTTGTCAAGTTGGATCTCATTAATGAAATGACTCTTTTTACTCTTTACTTTTGTAATGTTACAAGAGTATGTTATAAAGCATTAGTCACAGAATGACGAGCTTCATTACTGTTTTACACGTACCAGGGAAAACCTGAAGACCAGAATTAATGAATGTAGTAGTGTGTGGAATGAGACTGCCCTGCACACACCAGTTAAGCAAATGAAGGCTCTGTTCATATGACGTTAAGCCATTGATTGATACATATAACTAACCTACCATAGGTCTCTCTTCATCTGATTTGGAGGTTAAGAGGGCATACATTTTTCTGATAGTCTTTGTCATGATCACACCCTATCGGTCCAGCTAAGACGCTAGAGAGAGTGTGATGGTGCAAGGGTTAAAGCCGCCAGACCTCTGGGTATCCACTACTAGTCCCAGCAAGTCACCAAATTAACCCTTAGATAAACGTGTTTCCACCAGAGCTGCCTTCAGAAAGGTGAGCTCATATATTTAGAGATCAAAGACCAGAGCTGATTAATTAAACATTTAATCTGATAAAAGGTATCACAGTGCTATATATATAAAAATACAGAAACAAATGACATACAGGTACAAAAATATGAGTTTTGCAAGACAAGTTCAGAAAACAAAAGATGAAGTTCTTACAGCATGATGATATAGCAGTCCATGAGAGTGAGTTCCAGCTGTTCTTAGGATGGTCTTGTCAGCCTGTGGCACAGCCTTGAACAACCAACTTTTAGTCTAGCATTGTTTAAATATCATATCTGCTTTCTTGGGAGGGAGACTCCATTCCCCCCTCCCCTCTGATCCCACCAGGGGGTCTTCTCTCTTCCTGACCCCTTATCTGTTTGATTATATGATGGGACCAGAGTGCCCCTTACATCCTGCTGCTTCAAAAAAGCCTTTGACTTCGAAGAAGATGTAAACAAACAGCCAGACCCCCAATAAAATGCAATACACCGTCTGAATGACCTCTCACCCATGTCTTGGATAATACATCACACACAGTTATAATTTATAATACACATATAGGATTTTAATAATCAGGCCTTGGGCCTGACAGTCTTCTAAAGGGGACCATCATGACTTCATGAAAGCTTCTCCCCTTCTCCCTGAAAGATTCTCCCCGCCACCCTTGATGGACAGATCTCCCCTGTGTGATAGGTACACAAGTGATACTCACAGCGGGAAAAATAAATGCGAGAGCTAGTCATAATGTTGCACTGTAACTTTGCAGTATGATGGAATAACAGTGCATACTCATGTTTGAGTATAGGGAGAGGTATATGATTTCAGGTGTGTGTGTGTGTGTGTGTGTGTTTGGGGGGGGGGGGGGGTGTTGAAAAGGCCCACCCTAGTTCCACAGGTTTTAGATACAGTGTCAGATGGTATATGCCAGGGAAGACCACAGCAAATAAATGCACGGCCAGCATCTGAAAGGTCTCTCTCATTGACTTCGATATGAAGCAGGGAACCACGCAGAGGAGTGACGTAACTATTGTGTTTCTTCTGAAGCTTCCATTGGAGTCAATTATGGACATTTATCAATGGGTTTAGTCAGGTTTTCTTAACTATAATTGTCGCAAAATTGTCGAAACTGCGACTACGCGATTTTTCGTGCGACTTTTTGACTGGAAAGCGAGAAAAGCAAGTTTTCCAAAAATTTACTACGTAGTAATAATTTTAAATTGGACTACGGGTAGTCAGGTATTTATTAACTGCGACAGTCTCAACTGCGCAAAAAAAAGCCGCAACAGGGTTAAAAATTTACGAAATTTACTCCAGCTCAAACATGGAGCAGAAAAAGCTACTACCAAAGTAAAAATTGCTTACGTGAAAGAAAATTATCAACAGGCTGAAAGCAGTTGATAAATAAGTCACACATAAGCAAAAAAAGTAAGGAAAAAATTACTAAAAAAAATACATAAGCAAACATTGATAAATGTCCCTCAATGGGAGTATCAGGGCTGAACCCCCTCCCCCCCTCTCGCCCAGAGAAAGCTATAATGCCGTGGATTATGCCCATGTGCACATACGCTTTAGGGTGCATTCACACCACGTTTTTGCAATACAGTTCCCGTATCAGGTTTTTGATGAAAAACGGATTCCTCAAAACCTGACTAAACTGTATCAAAACGTGTGTACAAATTTCATCCCGCATACGGTTTGAAAAGTGATGTCCGGTTGCATCTGTTTTTTTAAGAAAGAAAACGTAGACGTTTTTAACTTTTCACTCCATTTTTAATAACGTTTCACTTGTTTGATTGAAATTCCAAGAAAAAAAACTGTACAAAGTCAAAAAACGTATGGTGAAAATTACGGATCGACCAATTATCGGTTTGGCCGAGATTATCGGTCGATAATCGCGATTACCTTGCCGATATGCCGATAATGCACCGCCGCACCACCCACCGCACCGCGGAACACCGACCCATTGCCGCCGCTGGGGCGGTGGTATGTGGGCAGAGGATGGGGGGGGGAAGCGGCGGTGGTATGTGGGCAGAGGATGGGGGGAGGCAATGGGGCGGCGGTGGTATGTGGGCAGAGGATGGGGGGGAGGTGATGGGGCGGTGGTATGGGGGGGAGGTGATGGGGCGGTGGTATGTGGGCAGAAGATGGGGGGAGGTGATGGGGCGGTGGTATGTGGGCAGAGGATGGGGGGGAGGCGATGCGGTGGTGGTATGTGGGCAGAGGATGGGGGGGAGGCGATGGGGCGGTGGTATGTGGGCAGAGGATGGGGGGGGGGCGATGGGGCAACTGTTAGACTCAGGACTGGCAAGGGGAGAGAAGCGGGTGGCGGTCTCTGGCCCTGCAAAAGCCGCTGTAGTTCATTGATTTAAAGCACACGCTTTAAATCATTGATCTGCAACGGCTTCTGCCCCGCCGGGGGGTTGAAATAGCCGATAATTTATACCGGAATATCGGTATAAGTTATCGGCTATCGGCCCGAAAGGTGACAGATTATCGGTATTGGCCCTAAAAAAAAACGGTATCTGTTGATCCCTAGTGAAAATGGAGGGAACCGTACGCACATACAGTTCTGTACGGTTCCCATTGACTCCCATGTTAAAAAAGAAATTTAAAAAAAAGGATACGGTTTAATCGTTTTTCACCTGGACCAAAAACCGTGGTAGACTAGAGTTTTGGGTACGGGTAAAAAAAACTTACAAAACCGTACAGGATGCAATACGGACACAACCTGATACATCTTTTTGCATACGGTTTTCAATGGAGAGTCAATGCATACAGTTTTCAAAATGGTTCCATACGGTTTTCACATTGAAAATGTATACGGGAATTGTATTGTAAAAACTTGGTGTGAATGCACCCTTCTCCAGGCAATATTCAACAATTGGTGGGGGTCTGAACACCTAGACCCCAACCGATCAACACTTCTGATGTGTCATGACTCGAAGGCATACATGTCGTTTCAGGTCCCCTTTGACCTGAGTTGATTTCCAGAGAAGATTTGAGCAGCTGGGGGGTTGGGGACGTTTGATAGCAGGAGAGCAAAATACATAATATAAAGTTTCGCTTTAGCTATTGATCTAAGCTTATTTTTTATTTTTTTAATTTTTTTTATAAATGAATGAATGCACATATATATGCTCAAATTTAGTCAGCTTACATTTAAGACTATGTTCATACACACCCCAAAACAGCTTTTTTGCGTATGGGATAAAATAGCTCTGTGTACCGGCTTTAGCGTCGTGGAATCAATGGGTCGGCCACGGTATATGTCAGCATACTTTTTTGGAATACCAACAATGTACATCCTTCACTATGACAAAAAAACTAACTTTTATGACAAATCAAATTTGTTGCTGTCGTGTCAGTAGGAAGCCCTTTGGTTAAAAGCAAAATAATGAACTACACTATAAAATACATTTGAGGAGATTTGCCCATAGCAACCAATCAGATCGCTTCTTTCATTTTCAAAGGTCTTTTCAAAAAAAAAAAAAAAAAAAAAAGGAAAGGAGCGATCTGATTGGTTGCTATGGGCAACTCATCAAAAGCTGTGCAGAGAGAGTTACAAAGTCTTCCCCATTGTGTTCTATACACCGACAGTACTCGGCCTCCTTAACAAGTAAAAGTTTTGGATTCTCTACATGTTTCTTGTCTAATATCTATAGTGAAGTATGGTCCTCCAGGACATTTCACAGCAGATCAGCTCCGTTCACACACTTGGCTGTGAATGATGTGTCAAAGTGGGGACAGGTTTCACTGCCTTCTACCGGCCCAACCAAAATGACGTGGGTATGAGAGAGCAGATTTATATAGGAATCCTAAGAAATACAGGACAAGGAGTCAAGCTCTGATGACAGCACCTTAAAGGGATACTCCGGAGCTTAAACATCTTATCCCCTATGCAAATGATAAGGGATAAGATGCCTGATCGCAGGAGTCCCGCAGCTGGGGACCCCCGGGATCATGCACGCGACACCCAGTTTGTAATCAGTGCCCGGAGCGTGTTCGCTCCGGGACTGATTACCGGCGACCGCAGGGCCGGCGGCGTGTGACGTCACGCCTCCGCCCCGTGTGATGTCACGCTCCGCCCCTCAACGCAAGCCGACGGGAGGGGGCGTGATAGCTATCACGCCCCCTCCCATAGGCTTGCATTGAGGGGCGGAGCGTGACGTCAAACCCCCCATTTGACGGCCACGCCCCCTTTTCGGGTTTTCTTAGCAAAATGGAGAGTTAGTCGGGATTTTTTAAATTCTGGCACAGACAGAATTTCTGGCGCAATGCGACAGAATCTGGCGCACAACCCGACAAAACATAAGGGCCATAGTGTTTTGGTCCAAATATTTTTTTTAAGAGAAGTAAAGCAGCCAGTTACAGCCAGTCTCCAAAAATGGCAAGGTTTTTTCTATATATTGAGTACACTGGAAAAAACTTTTTTTTTGTGTTTTTGGAATCTTTCTTTTATTTGCTTACCGTATATACTCGAGTATAAGTCGACCCGAATATAAGCCGAGGCCCCTAATTTCACCCCAAAATCCCAGGAAAAGTTATTGACTCTACTATAAGCCTAGGGTGGGAAATACATCATCACCCCATGTCATCATCCAGACCCCGTCATCACCCCCCCCCCCCCCACTTTCATCATCACCGGCTGTCAATCCCTTCATCAGTGGTCTTCAACCTGCGGACCTCCAGATGTTGCAAAACTACAACTCCCAGCATGCCCGGACAGCCATCGGCTGTCCGGGCATGCTGGGTGTTGTAGTTTTGAAACCTCTGGAGGTCCGCAGGTTGAAGACCACTGCGGCCTTCGTCATCATCCAGTAGCCCCTCCCCTTTTTGTTTTGTACTCACCTCCCCTCAGCAGGAAGTTAGGGTGATCTGGTCCGGGACATCTATGCTGCAGGGACAGTCAGGTGGGGAGGATTAGTCGTTGCGGGCTGTCCATTTTCACCGGGGGGCCTCTTCTCCGCGCTTCGGGCCAGGACTAGTGACGTTGCCTTGACGACGACTCATAGGGACATTGCGCATGAACGTCCCTGTGCGTCGTCGTCAAGGCAACGTCACTAGTCCGGGGCCGAGCACGGAGCGGAGAAGAGGCCCCCCCCGGTGAAAATGGACAGCCCGCAACGACTAATCCTCCCCACCTGACGGTCCCTGCAGCATAGATGGCCCGGACCAGCTCACCCTAACTTCCCACCGAGGGGAGGTGAGTACAAAACAAAAGGGGGGCTGGATGATGACGAAGGCCGCAGTGGTCTTCAACCTGCGGACCTCCAGAGGTTTCAAAACTACAACTCCCAGCATGCCCGGACAGCCGATGGCTGGGAGTTGTAGTTTTGCAACATCTGGAGGTCCGCAGGTTGAAGACAACTGATGAAGGGATTGACACGCGAAGAGCTCACTCGAGTATAAGCCGAGGGGGGGGGGCGTTTTCAACTCGAAAAATCGTGCTGAAAAACTCTGCTTATACTCGAGTATATACGGTATATTTTGGCCTGTATGGTGCCAGTGTCCCAGACCCATTCATGGTCCACCCAGATACATATACAATGGTGCAGCACTCCCAAAAAACTGAATTTCTTAACTCATGTTACAACCACAGTAATGTTTTTCAGTTTGTCATTTGAACCACTTTGAGTGCCTGACAATAGTCCTAGTGATGTATGCGCCGATACATTCTGGAGGGATGGAAGACAGTATGTGCTCAGAAATAACACTTGTGCAGCTCTTCTGGCTGGACGGAGGGTCTCGTGTTTCAAAATGATATAAATAAGTTCAGTAGTTGGCTCCTTGTTCTGAAAAATACAGCAGTGTGAGGCTACACTTTACAGCAGCAGTTCCCAACCAGGGTGCCTCCAGCTGTTGCAAAACTACAACTCCCAGCATGCCCGGACAGCCACCGGCTGTCCGGGCATGCTGGGAGTTGTAGTTGTGCAACAGCTGGAGGCACCCTGGTTGGGAAACACTGCTTTACTGGGATACACTTTGCATTTTGATCTTCTTCTACTTCATCTTCAGCAAAACTATGAATGGATAAAGAAAAAAATAAAGAAAAAGCTGTGATGTGTCCGTGTGCAGTGCGCCATTACCATATGCAGCATTTTCTTTTTCTTAAAGGGGTACTCCGGTGGAAAGCATGTATATAATAATATATAATATATATATATATATATATATATATATATATATATATATATATATATTTTTTTTTTTTATCAACTGGTGCCAGAAAGTTACTGATTTGTAAATTACTTCTATTAAAAAAATTATTCCTTCCAGTACTTATAAGCTGCTGCATACTAAAGAGGAAGTACTTTTCTTTTTGGATTTCTTTTGTCTGTCCACAGTGCTCTCTGCTGACACCTCTGTCCATTTTAAGAACTGTCCAGAGCAGCATATGTTTCTACGGTATGAGGATTTTCTCCTGCTCTGGACAGTTCCTAATATGGGCATCAGGTGTCAGCAGAGAGCACTGTGGTCAGACAGAAAAAAAAAATCCAAAAAGAAAAGAATTTCCTCTGTATGTAGGGGTTAGGGTATAGAGTTACCCCCCACACTACTTCAAGTCGTTAAGACAAGCTCTGGAGTCATATATCACACTAATATATGTCACTGTATATATCCCTTTAAATGGGCAGGTTTTCAGCCAATGACACCCAGATAATAACCACCATAAAGCAACCAGCGTCAGTAAACACCCGGCTCTCCAATTAGCTGCCGTGTCCAGAGATCAGGCAGGACATTTCTCACCATCCCGGGTTAATGCTGTCTGCTGGATCGAATATAACAAGAGAGCCGGGCAATAAAGCCGTTCAAAACAAGGTGTGCATGAACCGCTGCAGTGGCAGCGAGTACCGGAGCGGTGTCCGGGATATCTGCGTGTCAGGTGAACACGCCGGCGTCCGAACTGTCCAGAGTAGGAGCAAATCCCCATAGGCAACCTATCCTGCTTCAGACAGTTCCTAAAATGGACAGAGGTGTCAAAGAGAGCACTGTGTTCGGACAGAAAGGAAATTCAAAAAGAAAATAACTTCCTGTGCAGCATACAGCAGCTGATAAGTACTGGAAGGATTAAGGTTTTTAGAAGTAATTTACAAATCTGTTTAACTTTCTGCCACCAGTTGATTAAAAAAAACATGTTTTCCAGGGGAGTACCCCTTTAACATTTTAGGAAATGTATCTGCCCTGTATATCTGCCTGCCGTATTTCATCAATGTAGAGAGTCCTTTTAAGAGCTCTGAACTCTTTGATGGGAAATGTGATCGTGGATATTTCCAGTAAACTGAGTCACGGTTATGCAATGCATTTTGTGAGCATACATGGGTTACAAGTGTTATCAACATTTTCACTGTTTGATCAAATGTTTGTTGCACAGGAAATCCCATATTAGTGACTTACTCGTTCCCCTCAATAGTCCAAGAACTCGCTGTCCTGGTGCTGGTGCCAATGCTGTATTTCTGCCGCTCTCCCTTTACCAATTATTATTATTCATAATGACTGTAAGATTGATGATGACAATCTGTATACGCAGCTCCATAATATTGGGTTCACTGGTCTCCCACGTGTCCTTGGCCAACGTCTATTTTCCTCCAGTCTGCCCCATGACAGGAGGGGAACAAGCAGGTGCCTTAATCCTCTTCCAGCGACTTATCTTCAGCAGGATAAACCATTGACCCTGTTAAAACCCAACATGCCCAATCCTTCTTTCCACCAGATATTTGCTTCTGTGTAGTTGAGACACTCCCTGCACATTAGACATCGGATCCTACCAAATTCTGGGGTTTGGACAACTTGGATCTCTGGGTAGCTTCACCATTTTCCGGCACGTCGTATGCATACAGTGTCATCCTTTCAAAATGGAATTCGGGCCTATATATGCATATACACGTGAGAGCCCATTGATTTTATTGGTTTCCATGTAGTCAACAAGTGACTACATTTTGCCCATTTGCTAAGCATACAGGTGATTAAACTCTGACGCTGATGTCAACGTGGTATGTAAATGCCAGCATCCCATTTTGACGGATATTTGGGGAATCCTGGTGTGATCAAAGCCTTGTGTGTATGAATATTGGAACTGCTGATGAAGTCTAACATGCTGTTTGTTGTACAATGTGTGAATAGTCACCGGCCACCTGTCTAAAGTCTGGGGTATTCTAGGAATTTTTTTTATTTGACTATGCTCCAGGGGCTGTAAAGTTAGTGTAGTTCATAATATAGTGTCTGTACCTCTGTGTGACGGTTTTCTCACAATTCTTATGTGATTTTCACCCCAATATTTATTTTTACCAGAATACAAAATGACTGTTGTCTCAGATTTTTCCCAGCTTGCAATGCGGCCGAGACCTGACTCACTAGTCAGCTGATGACAGGGAGCCTGTCTGCTTCAATGGGTGGAGGGATCACTTGGTGGGAGAGAGATCAATCTGCAACTAATGTAACAGCTGTAGGCACCCTGATTGAAAACCACAGGTCTTATGAATGGATGCAGCTCATTTATGTTTCAATGGGTGGTGGGGTGGCTGATGTGTGGGAGGGAGGAAAATAGAATTGTGGGATTTGTATTCAAAAAAAGAAAAGTCAAACAGGAAATAAAAGTTCACAAAAAGCTAGCCACAGTATTATGGTAATCTCACAACATAGCCATTTAGCCCCAAGACAAGCACAGATCCTTCCTAAGCATGCCCATTACTGTCTGCCAGGTACATACTAAAATCACCTTATGGTGGAGAACCCCTTTAATTTCTATTTATATCACTGTCAGTGTGTTCAAAACAGGGTGCCTCCAGCTGTTGGTTGGGAGACACTAATCATTATTCACAAATCTATTATCACAAATAGAGATGAGCGAACTTACAGTAAATTCGATTCGTCATGAACTTCTCGGCTCGGCAGTTGATGACTTTTCCTGCATAAATGAGTTCAGCTTTCAGGTGCTCCCGTGGGCTGGAAAAGGTGGATACAGTCCTAGAAGACTCTTTCCTAGGACTGTATCCTTTTCCAGCCCACGGGAGCACCAGAAAGCTGAACTAATTTATGCAGGATAATTCATCAACTGCCGAGCCGAGAAGTTCGTGACGAATCAAATTTACTGTAAGTTCACTCATCTCTAATCACAAACAATAGATTTGCTGCTTGCACCACCTACACATGGATGTGCTGCCCTCCCTGGACATTATTGATCACAAACAAGATTTTTACTATATACATATAAATAATTATACAAAATGGACACCCACTATAGCAGTCCATGTAAAGTATCCAAGCCAGAGTTGTAGTCGCGTGTAATTCTAAAATGATTGTCTGCCCGCATGTTTTTGGTTGGGACAGCTGAGCAACATTTGTTAATGCAAAGTTTTTAGTTTTTTTATCCTGTACCAGTTTTTACATGTTTCATTCATTTTTTTAATTCATTCATTCAGTTTATGTTTTTCTTTTCTTCCAGCCCTGATCTGTCTTTGCTCAAGTTGCATCAAAACCAACTACACATGTGAGACAGATGGCGCCTGCATGGTCTCAATTGCCAACATAGATAAAGTGCAGCATCACATGCGAGCATGCATTTCCGCAAGCGAGCTTGTTCCGGCAGGAAAACCATTTTATTGTCTTAGCTCCGAAGATATCCGCAACACAGAATGCTGCTACACAGACTACTGCAACAAGATCGACCTCCTGGTACCAAGCGGTAGGTACAGAACACCCAAGCGGGTTTGTTAGCAGATTGCTTTGTGGTATTTATTTGTTTACGCTTTTAGAAGGTTGCGTTCACACGGCCGTCTGTCCCTGTTTTTTTTTTTTATCCCCGTTTCTGTTCCGTTCTTGCAGGCTGTAAACAAATTAAAAACGGTTAAAATATAAAAATCCCATTTATATCAATGAGATTTTTTTTTTTTTTTTTTACACAATTCGTTTACATGCGTTTGTACCGGTCTGCACTCATTTCCGTTCTTTTGAAAGCACAAAAAAACTGCAAGTGCGGTATTTTTTTTCTTCCGTCAATAAAATGGAAGAAAAGACGGATACAGTAAATTTAACATTGAAGTCTATGGAAAACTGATGAGCCTTTAATGTCATCTGTTTGCATCCATTTTTTCAATCCGTTTTTTGATCCGTTTTTACTTCCGAGCATGCTCAGAGCAAAAAAAATAAATTTTTTTTGTTAACTGAGCAATAACGGATACGAATGGATAACATTCGTTATTGTCGTTTTTTACATTTTTTATTTAAAGTCTGTTTTTATTTTTGACGGGAGAAGAACGGGACGGGTCTAGGCGGCCTTGTGAACGCAACCTAAGAAACTACTTTTAGGGTAGGGCAGTGTTTCCCAACCAGGGTGCCTCCAGCTGTTGCAAAACTACAACTCCCAGCATGCTGGGATTTGTAGTTTTTGCAATAGCTGGAGGCACCCTGGTTGGGAAACACTGGGGTAGGGTCACACGGACCGCATCATCAGCTTATTTCACACTGTGGGGTGCGCCAACGGCAGTCAAGAGCGAGCTCCCTGCTCTGTCTGAGTAGCTCTGTGTCCGCTCGTGGAGGGGCTTTCCCACTGGCAGTCACAAGCAGACAGAGATACCCGACTGCAGCAGGTAGCTCACTCTTGTGACTGCCGTCGGCACACTTACAGCATGAAATACGCTGTGGATGTGCTCTGTCCTTAAAGGGGTTCTCCACTGGAAATTTTTTTTTTTAAATCAACTAATGCCAGGAATATAAATAGATTTGTAAATTACTTCTATTAAAAAAATCTTTATCCTTTCAGTACTTATCAGCTTCTATATGATCCACAGGAAGTTCTTTTTCTTTTTGAATTTCCTTTGTCTGACCACAGTGCTCTCTACTGACACCTCTGTCCATATCAGGAACTGTCCAGAGCAGGAGAGGTTTGCTATAGGGATTTGCTTCTCAAATGGACAGAGGTGTCAGCAGAGAGCACTGTGGTCAGACAGAAAGAAAGGAAATTAAAAAAATAAAAGAACTTCCTGTGGAGCAAATAGCAGCTGATAAGTACTGGAAGGATTAAGTAATTTTTAAATCTGATTTAGATTTTTTTTTTCAGCGGAGTACCACTTTAATGGTAGCTGTACCTGTTTTATTAAAAGTTTGATTGTTCATAAAGAAACAGGTTATCATAGCCCCCAACTGTTTTACCAGGGTCTGTTGCGCGGTATAAAGTTTTGTATTGTATTTCCTGTGTTTACAGCTATCTGGTTGTATGTCAAGGGAAATTTACTGCGTTTTCTTTGCGAGGGAGTTGTGATATTTTATATAACAATAGTGTGGCCCTCTCTGACTTCTCCATATTTATCAATGAAAGGTACTTTCAAATTGTAAAACTTTAAACAGAATACGGATAGGACCATGTTTTCATGCCAGAAACCTTCCACTCGGAAATTCCGCTGCAGCAGAGTCTCGTTGAACATAACCTTGGGGTACGTTCACACGTGTTTATTCTTGCTGCAGATTTGCTGCCTATTGACTTCAATGGGCATCAAAATCTGCAGCAGAAAATACGCACTTGTGAACGTACTCTTAGTCTGCTTCCTGCTTAAATAGAAAGTATCACTTGTTGCAAAGAATATTTCTATTTCCATCCAAAATGACTGATTTCCTGATTTATGTAAAGTGTCATAAAGTGAACAGTTGAAGTCTAAAAGTCCTTCACTTTTTGCATTAGGTGTCACAAAGGAGAATCCACCATCAGGCTGGGGCCCTGTAGAGCTTGTAGCTGTAATAGCTGGTCCTGTGTTCCTCATTGGCGTCATCATTATCGTGGTGGTCCTTTTCCACTGCCACCAGAGGGTTTATCACAACCGCCAGCGACTTGACTTGGAAGATCCATCGTGTGAAATGTACCTGGCAAAAGATAAAACTCTTCCAGACTTGATCTATGATCTGTCTACTTCAGGATCTGGCTCAGGTACAGTTATTGGTCATACATCATACAACTTACGCTCCGGCAATTTTAAAGCATAAAAATCTAGAAAATAAAGATTCTGAACCAAATACAATGTAAAGTATAGGACAGTGATCTTCAACCTGCGGACCTCCAGATGTTGCAAAACTACAACTCCCAGCATGCCCGGACAGCCGTTGGCTGTCCGGGCATGCTGGGAGTTGTAGTTTTGCAACATCTGGAGGTCCGCAGGTTGAAGACCACTGGTATAGGAGATAGTACTCACGTGTCACCGCTGCCCTGGATGTCGCCCTCCATCGTTGTCGCCGCGTCCCCGGAGTGTCCCCGTCGCTCCGGAACGTCTCTGCTGCCCGGGATCCTCGCTCTCCGTCGCCGCTATGCACGCTGCTACCTATTGGATGATGGGACAGCGTGTGCGACGACGTGATGACGACGAAGGAGAGTGCCGGCCATGCAGGGGATCCCGGCACGGAGCAGACACCGATGAGGCAGGTAAGGTCCCTCCCGGTGTCCTGTAAGCTGTTCGGGACGCCGCAATTTCACCGTGGCGGTCCCGAACAGCCCGACTGAGCAGCCGGGTTAGTGTCACTTTCGCTGCAGACGTGGCGGTCAGCTGCGGTCAGCTTGATCGCCGCATCTGAAGGGTTAATACAGGGAATCACCACGATCGGTGATGTCCTGTATTAACCGCGGGTCCCGGACGTTGATGGCCGCAGGGACCCACGGTTTTAATGCGTATTTGCCGTATAAGACGCATCAACTCTCCTCCCCCCCCCCCCGTTTTGGGGAAGAAAAAGTGCGTCTTATACGGCAAAAAATACGCTACTTGGGTGTATGTAGAGGTGACAGATTATGTTAAACATGCACAACATTGTATATTGCCTGTTCAGACCTATGGAAACTAAAGCTACATATTGTTCTGATCATAAAGATGCTTGATCAGAAATGATGGTCATGGGTAAAAAGCATGTTATGTAGGATGAGTTTGAGACTGCTAGAAATGAGCAAAGCTAAGGATTCGGCTGTTGACTCATTTAGTCTTGAAGTTGTTTCCAATCCCCGGAGAAGTCTGGGTTGAGACTCTCATTAGGACTATGTGACACAAGGCTTCTTTGGGGAATCAAAACACTTAGGCTAGCTTCAGACAACAGAATTTCCTATTCACACTTTGGAACTTTTGAAGCAGAATTTGTGAATGGAAAATCCGCTTTAAAATATCTGTCTGAAGAATGGCGTTGTTCATTCTTCAGGCGCATATACTCGTGGAACACATTGCAGTCTATTGGAGACAGCAATGTCCGCGCGGTCCTAGTGCCGACCCGGAATCTCTAGACGGAAGTTTTCAATCTGGATATTCTGTAGTCTAAACCTAGCCTTAGAAAGTGGAATGACATTTTCAAATCTAAACCAATTGCTGGCCTATTGGGTTGATTCACTTTTGTTGAATTTTACAGTAGATTCTCTATCTTCTAATTACAGCCCACTTTAAAGGGCTAGTACAGGACCCAAAGCCCATCATGTCCCTCTCACCTACCCATTTAATTGTCTAAATGTCATTCATAAGCTGATATAAAGCAGTTTCCCCTATTTCAGTTGTCACTTTCATGCAGGGTATAAGGAAAATGTCATCCAGCCATCCACTGTATCTCTGTCAAAATCCCTCTCACCCCCACCCTCCCGATAGGCACAGACCAGTGGTTTCTGCCGTGCACTGATGAGGCATGCTCCCTTCAGCTGGGAGGTGTCCAGTATTCAATCACACTCTATTTCTCTGCTTACAGAGTAGGAGGGTGGGGCTGCTCTCAGAGAAGGAGGTGGCAGGCAGTGAGAGCAGAGCTGCAGTGACTGCTGGGAAATGTAGTATTAATTCTGAAGGTAGAAGGGTTTGGTGGCAAAGAACATAAAACAGCTAGAGAAGACAACAGGGGCCTCAGGAGCCATGCATTATCAGGCAGGATTATTTACGAAAAACATATCCAGGTAGTGTGGGGGCCTTGGAGCTTGTATACTTCCCTTGAGCACCCCTTTAAGTAATTACAAGCCTCGTTGTCATGGGAGAAAAGTTGCAGTGAATCTGATAAAAGTCTAACGGGCACATTTTTCTTTTAAAGTTCTAAAGAACACTTGACATAACAAATATATCTTATCCACAGGACTTCCACTTTTTGTGCAGCGCACTGTAGCAAGAACAATCGTCCTTCAAGAAATCATCGGGAAAGGGCGATTTGGTGAAGTGTGGCGTGGGAAGTGGAGAGGAGGGGATGTGGCAGTCAAAATTTTCTCCTCTAGAGAAGAAAGGTCATGGTTCAGGGAGGCAGAAATCTACCAGACTGTGATGCTGCGACATGAGAATATTCTGGGATTTATTGCAGCCGACAACAAAGGTATAGCACCTCGGGCATCTGTTTGATATACGCATAGTTTTATTTTATTTTTACAGAGATTGTTCATACAGTATTTGTTCATTTTCATTATGTTAAATGTTGTTTTTTGCAGATAATGGAACGTGGACTCAGTTGTGGCTTGTGTCTGACTACCATGAACATGGCTCTTTGTTTGACTATCTAAATAGGTATACTGTTACTATAGAAGGGATGATAAAGCTTTCCCTCTCAGCAGCCAGTGGCCTTGCTCATTTGCATATGGAAATAGTTGGAACTCAGGGTAGGTCGCCTTTTCAAACATTCCCTATTTTTTCGCAAAGTAGTTCGGATCAGTTGATAAGGTGTTTTTTTTACTTTTACTTTTTTTAAACTTAGGAAAACCTGGAATTGCTCACAGGGATCTTAAGTCCAAAAATATTCTGGTAAAGAAAAATGGTGTGTGCGCTATTGCAGATTTGGGTCTTGCCGTGCGGCATGATTCTCTCACAGACACAATAGATATTGCTCCAAACCAGAGAGTTGGGACCAAACGGTAAGTAACCTCCCTCCTTTCTTCGTCTTGCACATTTGTTAAAATTCTTTGAGCACACTTTGCATAAATCAATAGTACAATTGTGTTTATATATGAAACTTTTTATTGTATCTTAACAGAGAAAAATGTTTCTTTCTCCACTTGTACTCTTCCCCTCCTGCACTGGTCATTCACTTTCATTTCACCGAGGTATCAGGTTGCATGCACATAGCAGCAGTCTGTGTTGAGGGAGGAGTAAAAGGAGGTGCAGTGTCAGAGACAAAGACCCTGTAGGCTCCAGTAAGTGTTTTACGGTCTAATCCCCATGCTGGATTCACAGCAGCACTTACTCATTAAGAATGTATAATGCTCTCTATGCTGCTTTTAATGGTGAATCCAGTACAGGGGTGAGACGGTAAAACACTTAAAGGAAATATGTCATCAGTGTCGCCTGCACTAACCTGTCGATAACGACAGAGTGCAGGTGACACTGATGACAACGGTACTTACCTTGTCCCGGTCCATGCAGTCGTTCTTTGGTAATCTTCTCTGATATCTTCAGCTCCGGGCCTGACTTGGAGCATAGGCGGAGCTTAGTGACATCACCGCTGCTGTTCTCTGCTGGGTCCCGCTGCTAAAGAACAGCAGTGGTGACATCACTAAGCTCCGCCCATGCTCGTCGGGCCCGGAGCTGAAGATACCAAAGAACTACAGCACAGAACGGGATAAGGTAAGTACCTTGAGTCATTAGTGTCTCCTGCACTACTTGTCTGTACCGGCAGGTTGGTGCAGATGACATTGATGACAGATTTCCTTTTATTAGAGCGTACAGTGGCTCTCACTGCGTTTGCTCCTTTTTTCTCCTTCCCTTCTTAATAGAATCAGTTTGCACGTTTCCTGATCCCTGAGAGCTCGAAATCAGTCTGGTCTAGTGACCATTTTAAGTTTTTGAATAGTTGTCAGATTCTGTTATATATATCTGTAATATTTTCATATATGCATTTCAAGATAGATGTAATTTAGGGGAGATGAGTAGTCCTTCTCCATGAGATTGGATGGAAAACATGCAACCTGTGTTTTTCTGTCAGTCCCAGATACAAACATATATCTAGGCAGCTTTAGCAATCTCGTGTTAAGGTTTCTTAAGGAAATATGTATTCAACATTTATGTATATGCATACATCCTAGGGTGGGAAGGGGTTAAGAAAGTAAAGTGTACTTCTCTACTAGACTGACATTACCAGTTTCTCCTGATGATGGTCCATGATTTAGCAAAATGTGGGATGATAGTGTTTTTTTTTTATTCATCATTTATAATTCTATTCAAGGGGAAAATACCAGGCTGAATAATGTGCCTCTGTGGTTGGCATTAGAGGGGACTATAAAACTTACTACCTTCCTTCCTTTCATAATATAGATATATGGCTCCAGAAGTCCTGGATGAAAGTATAAATATGAAGCACTTCGACTCATTTAAGTGTGCAGACATTTACGCTCTTGGCTTAGTGTACTGGGAAATTGCTCGTAGATGCAGTACTGGAGGTATGTATTTTATGTATTTTATATATATTTTATTAAATTATTTTGCATTATTTAGCCTTTTATTGAAAATATAGCAAGTGAGACAGCATATAATTTATGTAAGTGTGTAAGGTGCATGCTCTACATCCTTCATTTTACTTATACATATGAAGCAGCTGCATAAACATCTATGACCTAATATATATATATACTTAGCACTGTCAGAGGGATTTGATAATGGAGCAGAATGTAGTAGACTGTGGAGCAGTGGTTATAAAATAGTCTGACCAGAAGGCTGCTGAAAGTATGGTTTTCTCTTTGTGCTCATTCTGCTACTAGGTATTAGGGCTGCACGATATGGGGAAAATGTGCGATTATGGGCCTAAATATTGCGATATCGATATGCGATGCGATATAATAAATGGTGAAATTCCACAAATCTCCTCCCTTACAACTATCTACTCATTTTATGCCCACCGCCCATTTCACATCTTCTCCATTTAATTTCTATCCCCCCCCTGTCACATTCTCCCCTCATGGTCACATCTTCTCCCATCACTTTTGTGGTGTCCCGGTACAGGACCTTGTCCTGTCCCTGTCTTAAGTCCCCTCAGTTAGTCCCTCCATTCCACAGGGCTCTCCTGCAGGGCTTACCCCTTGGTCGCCTCATATAAATGTATTTCTGTGTAGTGTACAAATGTATAGGACCTACCTTGGTCACGTGATATATTATAATGGTTGTACAGATATTTAGGACCTTCCTGGGTCATGTGATGTACCCAGAGTTCTCTGGGTTCAGGACCTACAGGCTTTGCAGCCAATGGGATTAGTCCAGCCCCCTAGTATATAAGGGGCTGTAGTCACTAAATTCACTCTCTTGGTTCCTGCTCTCTTATCTCCTGGATCCAAAGCAAACACAATCAGCATATCTCAATTCATCTCAACTAGGCCAAAGCCTAAAGAACCAGCAGCCACTAAAACCGTGAGTTATAAAGCTCTGTTTACTAAATCCTTGTGACTACTATTCAACTCAACTCATACAATTAGTAGCACAGTGGCCTTCTTAAAGCTAAAGACTATTAGTCACAGCAAAGCCTGTGAGGAACCTGCATCCCGGTTACCTCAAGAAAAACTGTATGTTTATAAAGACTGTTTGCATAAGAAGTTCAGTAAAAGTACCAGTTATATCATAAATTCTGCTGTTTACATCCCGTTTATTATCCTGCCGTTTGTGGACCGGTTGTCGGCAGGGCCTTCTATACAAAACAATCGCACCCTGGCGTCACAACAAACCAAGGGTAAATACCACCGGACCCTGCTACATCATTGCCTCACCCACCTCACCACAGCATCTCCCCCCCCCCCCCCCCCCCCTATGTCACATTCCCCCCCCCCCCCCCCCCCCCCCCGGTCACATTCCTTACTCCTCCTGTAACATTCCCCCCTCGTCACATTCCTTACTCCCCCTGTAACATTCCTCCCCCCCGTCAGGTTTCCTCCCCCCCCCCCCTCCCTCCGTCAGGTTTCCTCCCCCCCCCCCCTCCCTCCGTCAGGTTTCCTCCCCCCCCCCCCTCCCTCCGTCAGGTTTCCTCCCCCCCCCCCCCCTCCCTCCGTCAGGTTTCCTCCCCCCCCCCCCCTCCCTCCGTCAGGTTTCCTCCCCCCCCCCTCCCTCCGTCAGGTTTCCTCCCCCCCCCCCTCCCTCCGTCAGGTTTCCTCCCTTTAGTGCAATAAAGTTCTAATTGTTTTATTAAAATTCAAAGGAAAGTAGGGGTGGTTTGCCATGAACAAAAGAAAACGTATCCCAAAAATCGTATGGCACTGTAGACACATCCATTTTTCATTGACTTCAATATAAAAAAGAGTGTACCATTTTTAAACAGGATACACAACCGCAGTTTTGAGTATGGTACAAAAACAAAACAAAAAACACGGGAGCTCTATGTATACGGCTTTCCATGCGGAATTTTTTTTTTTTACGTGTACGCAATCGACCGTGTGGTTTAGCTAACCTAATATTTTAATAGTTTGGACATTTACGCACACGGTGGAACCACATATGATTATTTTTATTCTTTCTTTAATTATTTAATTAAAAAAAAAATGGGAAAAGGGGGTGATTTAAACTTTTAATAGGGAAGGGGTTAATGAACTTTTATTAAATACATTTTTCCCCCCTTTTTTACACTGATCAGTGTAATTGGCGCTTCATTGCTCCTGCTCCTGTAGATCGCCGATCGGGACCCTCCCTCATCTGGTAAGCTGATCGGGACATCGCGATTTTGATGCTATAGTCTTGATCAGCGCCGCTGAGCTGCCTGGATTCTTTTACTTTTGTTTTAGATGCCGCGATCAACTTTGATCGCGGCGTCTAAAGGTTTAATGCCGGGCATCGGCCCGATCGGCCGTGCCCGGGATTAGCCGTGGGTCCTGGCTGCCCATAGTAACCGGGACCCACCAGGTTAACCCGTTCTCTGCTGGTGAGAATGATTTAAACCCGGTAAACGGGACCAGGGCGTATAGGTACGCCCTGGGTCCTTAAGGATCGGGGATGCAGGGCATATGCATACGCCCTGCGTCCCCAAGAGGTTAATAGAAAAACACACTTATTTTATTTTTAATTTTCCCCTGATATTACAAAAAATATGAAACTTAGATAAAAATTACATAAAAATAAAGCCAGATCATGAAGAAACTGTACTAACCAAACAAGAAACTTTAAGGGTGCGTTCACACGCTATTACTAGCAGTGGGTTTCACTGATTCATTGATCTGAAAGTCCGCAATAGTGTCAGATTTGCGGACTGTCCACGGACCCATTTAAATCAGTTGTGGCGTAACTCGCAGCGGGAAACTCTCTGCTAACTACCAGCGTGTGAATGCACCCTGAAGCTTAAAATATGTATGTACTAAGAAAATAAGGAAATAGGTTTAACAAGCCCCTGTAAGTGGTTAACACCTTCCCACAAATGGATGTAAGAAAAAATCGATTCTCGCGATTATCGCGATTTTTTTCATTTGCCGATACTGAATCAATAAAAAATATTTTGTCCCGGGCATCAGGAGATACAAGTTCCACATTTGTGGAGCCGAGCAGGCCAGATCTGACACAGTGGCGCTCTGGGTTTATGGAGCAGGCTCCGACTCGTGCCCGCTCCGTACTCTGCGACCCCCGGCTGATTTCAGTAGCCGGGAGCCGCCGCTAATAGCCAGCATGCGGCGATCGCCGCGGCTGGCTATTAAAGGAGTACTCCGATGCACACTTTTCTCATTTTATCCCGTCCGGGCTGCAAAATAAAAGAAAATGCACTTCCTCTTACCTGCCAACGAGCCCCCGGAGCTCCGGTACAGGTGTTCGGTCCCCGGGCTGTATTCTTCTTACTTCCTGTTAGCCCGGCACGTCACACGGAGCTTCAGCCTATCACTGGCCGCAGCGATGTCCCGCCTCAGCCAGTGATAGGCTGAAGCTCCGTGTGACGTGCCGGACTAACAGGAAGTAAGAAGAATACAGCCCGGGGACCGAACACCTGTACCGGAGATCCGGGGGCTCGTTGGCAGGTAAGAGAGAGTGCATTTTCTTTTATTTTGCAGCCCGGACGGGATAAAATGAGAAAAGTGTGCGCCTGACTACTAGATCGCCGCTGTCAAAGCTGACAGCAGCATCTATTGGGATCTATGAATGCTCCCAGGTGGGCGATGTATCGGGATATATCGTGATGTATCGTCACCTAGACGGTATCGGGATATATCGAATCGCCACACTGGTATCGCGATTCGAATCGTATCGCCAAATTCTTGGCGATTCACACCCCTAATATTTATATCCTCTGCGTGCTCCCGATGTATGAAGTACACTCAGCGCGTCATACCCGGTAGGTCCCAATTGCTATTCGCAACTGGGACCCACAGCTAATGCCGGACATCGCTGATTGGGCCGATGTCCGGCATTGACCCTTTAGACCCCGCAATCAAAGTTGATTGTGTCGTCTAAATGCGGTAAATACCATTGCAGGCTAGCTCAGCTGGCTGGGAACACGTTTATGAACTAAATGTCTGTGCAGAAGGGGGAGGATCCTGCTGCAGCCAGGATGGAAAATGGCTGACTTCCTGAGACAGATTTGTTTATATATATATGTCTCGCTGATAAGACAAAATAGGATAAAAAGATAAAGAGGAATTACCAGGTTAGTGTTTTTTTTTATTTTATTTGTCCCTTTAACCTCTTCAGGACACAGGGCGTATGGATACGCCCTGCATTCCGAGTCCTTAAGGACCGAGGGCGTATCCATACGCCCGTGGGAATTCTGGTCCCTACCGCTAGCCGGTTGGGGACCGTAGCCGGATGCCTGCTGAAATCGTTCAGCAGGCATCGTGGCATATCGCCCAGGGGGGTCATTATGTCCCCCCATGTCGGCGATGGCCGCAGATCGCTGGACAATTCAGCCCAGCGATCTGTGGCGATTCCGGGTCAATCCGGTCTCCAGTGACCTGGTGACCCGTAATTACTGGCTGATCGGGGCCGTCTCTGACAGCCCCGAACAGCCTTAGCCAGCAGGGGTGAGGTGGCACTGGTGGAGCGGCGGCTTGGAGCTGAGTGACAGCCTCCTGCTGTTGCTTAGCAACAGCTCCCAGCATGCAAAAAGGGCATGCTGGAAGCTGTAGTTATGCAACAGCAGGAGGCAGACAACCACAACTCCCAGCATTCCCTTATGGGCATGCTGGGACTTATAGTTTTGCAACAGCTGGAGGCACATTTTTTCTATGGAAAAGTGTACCTTCAGCTGTTTAACAACTCCCAGCTTGCACAAACAGCTAAAGTGCATGCTGGGAGTGGTAGTGGTGCATCTGCTGGCTGCATAACTACAACTACCAGCATGCCCGTGGCTGTCGGTGACTGCTGAGAGTTGTAGTTTTGCAACAGCTGAAGGCACACTGGTTGTGAAACTCAGTTTTTATTTTTTTACCTAACTCAGTGTTTCACGACCGATGTGCCTCCAGCTGTTGCAAACTACAACTTTCAGCAGTCACCGTACACCATGCACCGTACATGCTGGGAGTTGTAGTTTTGCAACAGCTGGAGGCACACTGGTTGTGAAACACTGAGTTAGGTCACAAACTCAGTGATACATAACCAGTGTGCCTACAGCTGTTGCAAAACTAAAACTCAGCATGTACAGTCTGTCAGCGCATGCTGGGAGTTGTAGTTTTGCAACAGCTGGATGTCCCCGTCCCCCCCCCCCTCCCCAAATGTGAACGTACAGGGTACACTCACATGGGCAGAGGTTTACAGTAAGTTGCCGCAGCTGAAACTTGCAGCCGGATAATTTTCTGCCGCAGCTCAAACTGCCAGCGAGAAACTACTGTGAACCCCCGCCCGTGTGACTGTACCCTAAAAACACTACACTAAATAAAAAGTAAAAAACACTACATATACTAGGGATCGACCGATTATCGGTATGGCCGATATTATCGGCCGATAATCACGATTTTGGGCATTATCGGTATCGGCAATTATCTTGCCGATAATGCCCCGCACCCCCGACCCACCGCACCGCGTCGCACCCCCCACCGTGATGCTGGGCGGTATCCCGGTATGGATTTTTGCCCATACCGCTATACCGATCGGGCCCCTCCCCCACCCTCCGAATCAATAAAAAATGTAAACTTACCCGTAATGGGGGGGGGGGGGGGGTCTGGGCCATCCATCCTTCCTGTAGTGTCCGGGGGCGTTCCGGGTGAAGAGTGAACCGGTCCGGGCTGTCCTCCTTCTCCGGGGGTCCTCTTCTCCACTCCGGGCAGGCTCCGGCCTAGTACACTGCGTAGACGTCGCTACGCCGTGACGTCAGTTGCGTCGCTGCGCACGGGCATCACTGCGCAGCGGCGTCTATGCAGCGTACTAGGCCGGAGCCTGCCCGGAGTGGAGAAAAGGACCCCCGGAGAAGGACAGCCCGGACCGGTACACCCTCCACCCGGAACGCCCCCGGACACTACAGGAACGATGGATGGATGGCCCGGACCACCCTGACAGGGTGAGAGAAGCGCAAAAGCCACTGCAGATCATTGATTTAAAGCGCCCGCTTTAAATCAATGATCTGCAGCGGTGTCGCAGGGGGTTAAATAGCCGATAACTTATACCGGAATAACGGTATAAGTTATCGGCTATCGGCCCTAACCTGCACCGATTATCGGTATCGGCCCTAAAAAAACTATATCTGTCGATCCCTAACATATACACATACCCCTACACAGCCCCCCTCCCCAATAAAAATGAAAAACGTCTGGTACGCCACTGTTTTCAAAACGGAGCCTCCAGCTGTTGCAAAACAACTACTCCCAGTGTTACCAGACAGCCACTGACTGTCCAGGCATGCTGGGAGGCACCCTGTTTGGGAATCACTGGCGTAGAATTCCCCTATGCAAGTCCCTAATTTAGGCCTCATGCGCATGGCGCTCTCACTTTGGAGCCCTGTCGTATTTCAAGGCAACAGTTTAGGGTCACATATGGGGTATCGCCGTACTCGGGAGAAATTGTGTTACAAATTTTGTGGGGTATTTTCTGCTTTTACCCTTTTTCAAAAATGTTACATTTTTGGGAAAACAAGCATTTTAGGTAAAAAAAAAAAAAAAAAAAAACATTTTTTTTTACATATGCAAAAGTCCTGAAACACCTGTGGGGTATAAAGGTTCACTTAACCCCTTGTTACGTTCCCTGAGGGGTCTAGTTTCCAAAATGGTATGCCATGTGGGTTTTTTTTTTTGCTGTCCTGGCACCATAGGGGCTTCCTAAATGCGGCATGCCCCTAGAGCAAAATTTGCTTCTAAAAAGCCAAATGTGACTCCTTCTCTTCTGAGACCTGTAGTGCGCCAGCAGAGCACTTTTTCACCCCCATATGGGGTGTTTTCTGAATCGGGAGAATTTGGGCTTCAAATTTTGGGGGTATTTTCTGCTATTACCCTTTTTAAAAATGTAAAATTTTTTGGGAAAACAAGCATTTTAGGTAAAAAAAATTTTTTTTTTTTTTTTACATTTGCAAAAGTCGTGAAACACCTGTGGGGTATTAAGGCTCACTTAATTCCTTGTTACCTTCCCCAAGGGGTCTAGTTTCCAAAATGGTATGGCATGTGTTTTTTTTTTTTTGCTGTTCTGGCACCATAGGTGCTTCCTAAATGCGACATGCCCCCCAAAAACCATTTCAAAAAAATGTTCTCTCCAAAATCCCCTTGTCGTTCCTTCCCTTCTGAGCCCTCTACTGCGCCCGCCGAACACTATACATAGACATATGAGGTATGTGCTTACTCGAGAGAAATTGGGCTACAAATACAAGTAAAAATTTTCTCCTTTTACCACTTGAAAAAATTCAAAAATTGGGTCTACAAGAACATTAGTGTAAAAAATGAAGATTTTGAATTTTCTCCTTCACTTTGCTGCTATTCCTGTGAAACACCTAAAGGGTTAAAACACAATGTCATTTTATACTTTGGGGGATGTAGTTTTTTTTATAATGGGGTCATATGTG
>NC_079190.1:76216472-76326280 GCF_029499605.1 Hyla sarda
AGTACAGAGCTTCCGGTGAGCGACAGAAAGAAGAGGAGGACCGGGATCCTTACCATATGGACAGCGTAAGTACACTATAATGTTATTGAACTTTCTTTAATGCTTTTTTTCACAGGTAAAATTTTTCACTGGAGTAGTCCTTTAAGGAAAGGCCAGCCAGCTTTTACATAGTTACATAGTTACATAGTTAGTATGGTTGAAAAAAGACATATGTCCATCAAGTCCAACCAGGGAATTGAAGGGAAGGATGTAAGGGGATAAGGGAAAGGGATGTAGTTTTATAATTCTGCATAAGCATTAATGTTATTTTGTTCCAGGAATGTATCTAACCCTGTTTTAAAGCTGTTAATTGTTCCTGCTGTGACCAGTTCCTGAGGTAGACCGTTCCATAAATTCACAGTCCTCACGGTAAAGAAGGCGTGCCGCCCCTTTAGACTAAACCTTTTCTTCTCCAGACGGAGGGAGTGCCCCCTCGTCCTTTGGGGGGGTTTAACCTGGAACAGTTTTTCTCCATATTTTTTGTATGGGCCATTTATATACTTATATACGTTTATCATATCCCCCCTTAAACGTCTCTTCTCAAGACTAAACAATTGTAACTCCTTTAATCGCTCCTCATAGCTAAGATGTTCCATGTCCCATATTAGTTTAGTCGCGTGTCTCTGCACCCTTTCCAGCTCCACAGTGTCCCTTTTATGGACAGATACCCAAAACTGAACAGCATATTCCAGGTAAGGCCGTACCAATGATTTATAAAGGGGGAGTATTATGTCCCTGTCCCTCGAGTCCATGCCTCTTTTGATACATGACAATATCCTGCCGGCTTTGGAAGCAGCAGCCTGACATTGCATGCTATTCTGTAGTCTGTGATCTACAAGTACACCCAGATCCTTCTCTACCAGTGACTCTGCCAGTTTAATCCCCCCTAAGACATACGACGCATGCAGGTTATTAGTACCCAGATGCATAACTTTACATTTATCCACATTGAACCTCATTTGCCAAGTGGATGCCCAGACACTTAGTCTATCCAAGTCATCTTGTAACCTATACACATCCTCTATAGACTGTACTGTGCTACAAAGCTTGGTGTCATCTGCAAAGATAGATACAGAGCTGTTAATACCATCCTCTATATCATTGATAAATAAATTAAACAACAGCGGTCCCAGTACAGAACCTTGTGGTACACCACTAATAACCGGGGACCAATCAGAGTACGAATCATTGACCACCACTCTCTGGGTACGATCCATGAGCCAGTGTTCAATCCAGTTACAAACTAAAGTTTCCAAGCCCAAAGACCTTAACTTACCTGTCAGACGACTATGAGGGACAGTATCAAACGCTTTGGCAAAATCCAGAAACACTATATCCACAGCCATTCCTCTGTCAAGGCTTCTACTCACATCTTCATAAAAGCTAATTAGATTGGTTTGACAACTTCTATCCTTAGTAAACCCATGCTGGCTATCACTTATAATACTATTATCCCCTATGTATTCCTGTATGTAATCCCTTATAAGTCCTTCAAACAATTTACCCGCAATGCACGTTAAACTTACCGGTCTATAATTGCCTGGCGAAGACCTAGAGCCCTTCTTGAAGATTGGTACCACATTAGCCTTGCGCCAGTCCCTTGGCACAATACCAGACACCAGAGAATCTCTAAATATCATGAACAAGGGTACAGATATTACTGAACTTACCTCTCTAAGAACTCTTGGGTGTAGTCCATCCGGCCCTGGAGATTTGCTTACATTTACTTTACTTAACTTACCTTGTACCATCTCTACATTAAGCCAGTTCAGTACATTACATGATGTGTTACCAGCACTGACCTGGCCAATGTCAGCTCCTCCTTCTTCCATAGTATATACAGAACTAAAGAACCCATTCAGTAGCTCCGCCTTCTCTTGATCGCCCGTGACAACCTCCCCATTATCATTATTAAGGGGTCCTACATGCTCTGTCCTTGTTTTTTTTTTGTATTTATATATCTAAAAAAATATTTAGGATTAGTTTTGCTTTCTTTGGCCACCTGTCTTTCATTTTGAATTTTTGCTGTTTTTATTACATTTTTACAGATTTTATTAAGCTCCTTGTACTGTTTAAATGTTATAGCTGACCCATCAGATTTGTATTTTTTGAAGGCTATTTTTTTGTTGTTTATTGCTCTTTTAACCTCATTTGTCAGCCATGTAGGATTTAGTTTTAATCGTTTATATTTGTTCCCCTTTGGTATATATTTAGCTGTGTAGTTATTTAGAGTTGATTTAAAGATGTCCCATTTACCTTCTGTATCAGTATTTGAGAACACCTCCCCCAGTCTATGTCCTGTAGTGCAGCCCTCAGCCCAGGGAAGTTTGCCTTTTTAAAGTTATATATTTTTGCTTTCCCCGTCTGTCTTTGTTTTCTACATTTTAAGTCAAAAGTAACTATATTGTGGTCGCTATTACCAAGGTTTTCCCTCACAGTTACATTACCAACCAGCTCTGCGTTGTTGGAAATGATCAGATCCAACAAGGCATCACTTCTTGTTGGGTCCTCCACAAACTGGCCCATAAAATTATCCTTTTTTAATTATTTATTTATTTTATAGCAAATACACCAATCACAGACATCAAAAGCATAAAATTACTATTTTGTTTCTCCTTCTAGGGACTTGGGACTGCATAGACTGCTTTTTTGCACATAGAGGGGAATTTATCAAACCATTTAGACTGCTTTTTTCGTCTAAATTTATCAAAAGGACAGTCGCAGGCTGGCCCCGTGCGACATTTCTGCAACATTTCTGTTACGCCGAGCGCTCCGGGTCCCTGCTCCTCCCCGGAGCGCTCACGGCGTCTCTCTCCCTGCAGCGCCCCGGTCGGTCCCGCTGACCGGGAGCGCTGCACTGACATGGCCGTCGGGGATGCGATTCGCACAGCGGGACGCGCCCGCTCGCGAATCGCATCCCAAGTCACTTACCCGTCCCGGTCCCCTGCTGTCATGTGCTGGCGCGCGGCTCCGCTCTCTAGGGCGCGCGCGCGCCAGCTCTCTGAGACTTAAAGGGCCAGTGCACCAATGATTGGTGCCTGGCCCAATTAGCTTAATTGGCTTCCACCTGCTCCCTGGCTATATCTGCTCACTGCCCCTGCACTCCCTTGCCGGATCTTGTTGCCTTGTGCCAGTGAAAGCGTTTAGTGTTGTCCAAAGCCTGTGTTACCTGAACTCCTGCTATCCATCTTGACTACGAACCTTGCCGCCTGCCCCGACCTTCTGCTACGTCTGACCTTGCCTCTGCCTAGTCCTTCTGTCCCACGCCTTCTCAGCAGTCAGTGAGGTTGAGCCGTTGCTAGTGGATACGACCTGGTTGCTACTGCTGCAGCAAGACCATCCCGCTTTGCGGCGGGCTCTGGTGAACACCAGTAGCCTCTTAGAACCGGTCCACCAGCACGGTCCACGCCAATCCCTCGCTGACACAGAGGATCCACTACCTGTAAGCCGAACCGTGACAATTTCATTTAGAATGTTTAAATTACGATGAAGTGTTCTTATTTAGAGCACTTTTTGCAGTGGTCACTGATTTATCATGTGTGACTTTTTGTAAAATGCTGCATGAAGGTGACATGGGCCAGATTTAGAAGTTATCACAGGGCAAGTCAACTCTGCCCTATAGAACTACTGAAATGGCTCTATGCGACAATTGTATTTAGGTCCCATTTTTGTACGGCTGCCACTTCTCTGCAACATTTAACCAGAATGTAGAACACTTCTATGGGGATTCATTAAAGTCTGCCACTTTCTAAACAAGTTTAAAACTCACACCAGTCCTCGTAAATGTTCCTTACCCTTTCCCTTTGATACTACAGTATAGGGTCTCTTTTATTGCGGTTGCATGATCTGTGAGTGAGAACTTGCCTATATGCACTATATCAGTGGTCTTTTGGCTGTCTGGGAATGCTGGGTATTGTAGTTTGGCAACTAGAGGTCCACAGTTTGGAGTCCTAGGCACTATATGGATCAATTAATTCTCGTGTTTCATTCAATCAAAAAGTGTATAAAATCCACCTCCTACCAACGAGACCTTCAGCTGCAGTGTAGGACAAGTGAAAGCCAATGGGACAATCGGACTTGGTGTATAGATTAGGGCATCGCTTAGTCCCAGGCTCTGGTCAAGGACCATTCAGAAATTGTTGTCTTCAAGTCTGTGCTCCAACTTATAGTCTTAGCTTGTATGTTCTGCAATATACAGATGTATTGTACCATCAAGTGTGTTCTGCAACCATCAACTGCGTCTCAAGAAAATAAAGTTATCTGATGAACCCAAAAATGAATCATCATTACATATGGGTAACCACCGGTTACACACCCATGGGCACTGTTACCCACAGGTTAAAAATTGCAGGAGCATAGATGTCATTGACAACCCACTCCTGAGGTTGCAGACAGGAACAGTAAAAGCTCTGATTTAGGTAGTTTATCATGTTAGAGGCAATGAACAATAGTCAACGTGGCTTCCTCTGTCAGCCACTGATGAGATTCGATCACAGGGTTCCAATGGGTTACCAAGGCAATCAGGAGCCAGGGATATACAGTATTTGCCATTAAGCCCCCATAGGCCTGTGCGTAGGGTAGCAGTATTGAGTGAAGCAGTACTTAAATGAGCTTATAGAAAAAAAAGGATAAATACTTTTGAGGTAGTTGTTTCCACTGTGGCCTGGAAAAAAATTCAGGTGCAGCATGCTCATGAAACAAATTCTGATGCATATGGAATCACCCTAATGGTGTGTATTCAGTACGAGTGCCTTGGGTAGCATGAGCTATAAATATGGCCCTTCTGGAAACCTAACAAAAATTCAGGACTGCATCATATTAGTGACTGCAGCTTCAAGTGCTTTAGTGGGAGCAAAACCAAACTTTGAAACACATTGAGTAAAATTTAGTAAAATAAATTCTAATTGCTGGAGTAATTCCATCTGGCTCTAATTTTGTGCATTCATGCAGCGGGGAGTTGTATGGTTCTTATGCTTTAATTTAGTAAAAAGTCCAGTGAAAATTAGTGGCAAATTTGATGTTTTTCCTATCTCCCCTCCCCCACATCAAAAATGTTGTTTTTTTGTCCTGTGTTTTTTGGTTTGAAAAAAACGCAAGAGAAAACGCCTGAAAAAACACCAGTGCAATTTCCTGCATCTGGCGTTTTTTTATTTGTGTATAAATTGCATTTTGCATGGCCCCTTTGGTGTTCTTTTTTTGGTACCCAAAATTAGTTGGGTACCAAAAAAATAAATAAAAAAGGGATGCAGTAGTGATGGAAATAAATGTATTTAACATAATTTATATTTTTTATAGCAAAATTTTAATTAATTTTTAATAATTTTTTTCTCTCTTTTTTTAAATTGTTTAGGTAGTACTACTACTCCCAGCATGGAACAGACTGTTCCATGATGGAAGTAGTACCTGTACTAATAGATATATCACCCCGGGTGTCAGTCGTGACACCCGATGCGATCGTCCATAATATAGCAGAGATGCGGAGCAGCTTTATACAGCGCTCACATCTCTGCTCTGTACTCCGGCCAGTGATGTGAATAGAACATCACTCATTCATATTTTCCGCCCAAAGTTGGGATTGGCCGGATGGTTGCAGCCAATCACAGCTCTCAGAGGAAAATATGAATGAGCGATGTTCTATTCACATCACTGGCCGGTGTACAGAGCAGAGATGTGAGCGCTGTATAGAGCCGCTCTGCATCTCTGCAATAGATAGGACAATCGCATCAGGTGTCAGGAGTGATGCCCGGTGTGTTCTTTCCTTAAAGGACAAATGCAGTGGTAAACATTTATATATGCCCATGCCCGGGCCTCAAAAATAAACAAAATAAACTCATATATACCTTCCTATGAGCCCCCGTTGGTCCGGCACAGGCCTCACGGTCCGGCAGTGCTGACGTCATTCAGAAAGTAGAATGACGTCAGCACTGCCGGACCGTGAGGCCTGTGCCGGACCAACGGGGGCTCGTAGGAAGGTATGTACGAGTTTATTTTGTTTATTTTTGAGGCCCGGGCACTGGCATATATAAATGTATACCACTGCAGTTGTCCTTTAACTGCAGGTACTACTACTCCCATCATGGAGCACACTCTGCTCCATGTTGGGAGCTGTAGTACCTGCAGTTAATGAAAGATCACAGCGGATGCCACTCCTGACACCCGCTGTGATCCTCCTGTATAATGTATAGATGCGGGAGCACTTCTATGGTCCCCTGCCCTGCCGTATATATACACCTATTCATATTTCCCACAGAGGGCTGTGATTGGCTGGAACCATCTGGCCAATCACAGCTCTCTGCAGGAAATATTAATAGGTGTATATATATGTCAGTGCAGGGGACCATAGAAGAGCGGCCGGCCACATCTAAAAATGATACAGAAGGATCGCAACGGAACCCAGGGCGATCTGTCAATTAGTACAGGATCTACTACTCCCATCATGGAACAGTGTGTGTTCCATGCTGGGAGTAGTAGTACCACCTAAAAAATAAAGAATAAAAAGTGAAAAACACACACTACATTTTTATTATTGTCAGCAATATTTTTAGTGGCTTGCCCGCCCATATAAATTGATCCCTGTTTAAAAATTTATAAAAAATTTGTGATAAAAAGACACATTCCGTTAACCCCTTAAGGACCAAGCCCATTTTCACCTTAAGGACCAGAGCGTTTTTTGCACATCTGACCACTGTCACTTTAAGCATTAATATCTCTGGGATGCTTTTACTCATGAATTTGATTCCAAGATTGTTTTTTCGTGACATATTCTACTTTAACATAGCGGTAAAATTTCGTCAATATTTGCATCCTTTCTTGGTGAAAAATTCCCAAATTTCATGGAAAATTTGAAAATTTTGCAATTTTCAAACTTTGAAGCTCTCTGCTTGTAAGGAAAATAGGCATTCCAAATAAATGATATTTTGATTTTCACATGTACAATATGTCTACTTTATGTTTCCATCATAAAGTTGACATGTTTTTACTTTTGGAAGACATCAGAGGGCTTCAAAGTATAGCAGCAATTTTAAAATTTTTCACAAAATTTTCTAAATCTGAATTTTTCAGGGACCAATTCAGTTTTGAAGTGGATTTGAAGGGCCTTCATATTAGAAATACCCCATAAATTACCCCATTATGAAAACTGCACCCCTCAACGTATTCAAAATGACAATCAGTAAGGAAGTTAACCCTTTAGGTGTTTCACAGGAATAGCAGCAAAGTGAAGGAGAAAATTAAAAATCTGCATTTTTTACACTGGTATGTTCTTGTAGACCCAGTTTTTGAATCCTTTTAAGGGGTAAAAGTAGAGAAATCCCCCCAAAATGTGTAACCCAATTTCTCTCGAGTAAGGAAATACCTCATATGTGTATGTCAAGTGTTCGGCGGGCGCAGTAGAGGGCTCAGAAGGGAAGGAGCGATTATGGGATTTTGGGGGCATGAATTTTTCTGAAATGGTTTTTGGGGGGCATGTCACATTTAGGAAGCCCCTATGGTGCCAGAACAGCAAAAAAAACTCACATGGCATACTATTTTGGAAACTACACCCCTCAAGGAACGTAACAAGGGGTCCAGTGAGCCTTAACATCCCACAGATGTTTGATGACTTTTCGTTAAAGTCGGATGTGTAAATGAAAAAAAAAAATTTTCACTGATATGCCGTTTTTTTCCCAAACTTACAATTTTTACAAGAGGTAATAGGAGACAATGCCCCCCAAAATTTGTAACCCCGTTTCTTCTGCGTATGGAAATACCCCATATGTGAATGTAAAGTGCTCTGTGGGCGAACTACAATGCTCAGAAGAGAAGGAGCGCCATTGGGATTTTGGAGAGAGAATTTGTTTGGAATGAAGATCGGGGGTCATGTGCTTTACAAAGCCCCCCGTGGTGCCAGAACAGTGGACCCCCCCCCCTCCCCACATGTGACCCTATTTCGGAAACTACACCCTTCAAGGAATGTAATAGGGGTGCAGTGAGCATTTACACCCCACTGGCCTTTGACAGATCTTTGGAACAGTGGGCTGTGCAAATGAAAAATTCGATTTTTCATTTTTGCGGACAACTGTTCAAAAAATCTGTCAGACACCTGTGGGGCGTAAATGCTCACTGTACCCCTTATTACATTACGTAAGGGGTGTAGTTTTCAAAATGGGGTCACATGTGGGTGTTTGTTTCTTGTGTGTTTATGTCAGAACCGCTGTAACGATCAGCCACCCCTGTGCAAATCTCTCAAATGTACATGGCGCTCTCACTCCTGAGCCTTGTTGTGCGCCCGCAGTGCATTTTATGTCCACATATGAGGTATCTCCGTACTCAGGAGAAATTGCGTTACAAATTTTGGGGGTCTTTTTTTCCTTTTACCTCTTGTGAAAATGAAAAGTATGGGGCAACCACAGCATGTTAGTGTGAAAAATTTAAAAACATTTACATGACAGCTGGTATAGACCCCAACTTCACCTTTTCATAAGGGGTAAAAGGAGAAAAAGACCCCCAAATTTGTTATGCAATTTCTCCTGAGCACGAAAATACCCCATATGTAGCCCTAAACTGTTTCCTTGAAATACGACAGGGCTCCGAAGTGAGAGAGCGCCATGCGCATTTGAGGACTAAATAAGGGATTTGCATGAGGACGGAACCGGATGCAAGAATTACACTTGCCTCCGATACCAAAAATACCCTATGGCAGGGTTTCCCAAACAGGGTGCCTCCAGCTGTTGCAAAACTTCCAGCATGCCTGGAAAGTCAATCGCTGTCCGGCAATACTGCGAGTTGTCTTGCAACAGCTGGATTCTCCGTTTTGGAAACAGTGTCATATGAGAAATTTTTTATTCTTATTTGGGGGGGTGAAGGGGGGCTGTGTAGGGGTATGTGTATATGTAGTGTTTTACTTTTTATTTTGTGTAATGTAGTATAGTGTAGTGTTTTTAGGGTACACTCACACGGCCGGGGTCTACAGCTTGCTTTCCGCTGAGAGTTTGAGCTGCGGCGGAAAACTTGCTGCATCTCAAACTTGTATCATGAAGTTCGCTGTAGACCCCCGCCCATGTGAATGTACCCTGTACATTCACATGGGGGGGGGGGGTGTCAAACCTCCAGCTGTTGCAAAACTACCACAACCAGCATGCCCTTTGGATGTCCGTGCATGCTGGGGGTTGAAGTTATGCAACAGCTGAAGGCACACTGGTTGCAAAACACAGTTTGTTACTTAACTCAGTGTTTCGCAACCAGTGTGCCTCCAGCTGTTGCAGAACTACAACTCCCTGCATGTACAGTCTATCAGTGCATGCTGGGAGTTGTAGTTTGAAACAGCTGGAGACACACTGGTTGCGAAACACTGAGTTAGGTAACAAACTTCGCAACCAGTGATCCTTCAGCCGTTGCAAAAACTACAACTCTCAGCATGCAGTGACATCTGAGGGCATGCTGGGACTTGTATTTATGCAACAGCTGGAGGCATACTACTAACACTCTCAGCATGCCCTCTGGCTGTCCGTGCATGCTGGGGGTTGTAGTTATGCAACAGCTGGAGGCACACTGGTTGCAAAACACTGAGTTTGTTACTTAACTCAGTGTTTCCCAAAAAGGGTGCCTCCAGCTGTTGCAAAACTACAACTCCCAGCATGCCCAGGCCGCCGACATGTTGGGAGTTAGTTTTGCAACATCTGGAGGGTCACAGTTTGGTGACCACTGTGCAGTGGTGTCCAAGCTGTAGCCCTCTAAATGTTGCAAAACTTCAATTCCAAGCATGCCCAGACTGTCCAGGCATGCTGGGAGTTGTAGTTCTGCAAAATCTGAAGGGCCACATGTTACAGAACTACAACTCCCAGCATGCCTGGACTGTCTGGGCATGCGGGGAGTTGTAGTTTTGCAACATCTGTAAGAGCACAGTTTGGACGCCACTGCACAGTGGTCTCCAAAATGTGGGCCTCCAGATGTTGCAAAACTACAACTCCCAGCTTTTGGCTGTCTGGGCTTGCTGGGAGTTGTAGTTTGGCAACTCCTGGAACGCAGCAGTGAAGATCACTTACCACTGATCTTCACAGCTCCGTCCGCCGCTGCCTCCGCCGGTCCCGCGCTGTCTGTCCTGCACCGCCGCGGGTCACGCTGCGATCGCTGGCTCCGGGACATGATCGCTGGTCCCAGGACACGATCGCTGGTCCCGGGACCCTCCGCCATCTTCCCCCCGCTCTGCCCCGACATCCAGGGGTGGGGCAGAGCGGGGATTTCACCTTTAACCCCCCGCCCCCCTCCTGCCATTGGTCGCTAGTCCTAACGACCAATGGCAGGGGTTTAGGAGCAAGGTGGCAGCTGCCACCTCACTCCTAACCCTTCAGGATGATCGGAGCAGTCTCTGACTGCTCCGATCATCGTTATTTTCCGGGCGATTGGGTCACCAGAGACCCGATCAGCCCAGAACCCCGCAAGTCCTTGTCATTAGTCAGTCACTCACTGACTGACTAATGACAATGATCTGCAGCAGGGGACCAGTCTGATTGGTCCCCAGCTGCATAGTGTCATCGGTCAGCTGTCCAGGACAGCTGACATGACGTTTCTATCACCATGCCAACGGACATGGTGATAGAAAATGTATTGGACGTGTATACACGTCCATTTGCGTTAAGTCACAGAAAAAATGGACGTGTATACACGTCCATTTGCGGGAAGGGGTTAAATACAATTTTTCCATCACTACTGTATCTTTTTTATAACTTTTTTTTCAATGGCACCCTACGAAATTTTATTAAAAAGGTATCTCCATCACTTTTTTGGATCGCTAAAGTCCAAAAGAGAATAAAAACCGCCTGAAAAAACACCAAAGTAAAAACCCACATGGCGTTTTTTCTTAGTGTTTTTTTTACTCCCATAGACTTATATGGGAGAAAAACACCACGATTTCAGGGAGAAAAACACCAGTGGTTCAACATGCTGCGATTTTGCAAAACCGCCAAGGAGCTGAAAAACTCCAAAAAAGAGTGAAAAAACGCCATCAGGAAAAAAAAAATAAAAAATGCCAAACTGAAAAGCGGCAAGTGGAAAAATAATTTTGCGATTTCTCATTGATTTACAGATAACGTCTGGCCGCAGCATTTTTTGGCCAAAAAGACACCATGCTGCAGAATTGGCATTTTTCTTGCCTTACATGCACCCCTAAATGAAAAAAGACAAGCCACTATATGGTCAAGTTAACAGACATTTTCTTTCAATATAAGGTGAGTATCATCATTTTGTAATGACCTGAATAATTAGATTAACATGTTATATATATATACCGTACGGTAAATGGTATAAAAAAGATGGCAAAAAAATAAAAAATAACAAGCAATGGCAGAATTTATGTTTTTCTCCACCCAGAATTTAAGGGTAAAGCTGAACTCCCTCTGTTCCTCAGAATGGCAGCCTGGCAAGCTCTGTATACAAGCCCATTTCTGATTGCTAGGAATCAAGCGTGGAATTCGCTGGTTGTTGTACAGTTGCCTTGGCAAGATGACCGCTCAGCATAGGCGGCTTCTCTCCATGCTGGAAGTTCATTTTCACAGGTACAAGCTACTCAATAAATTATGTGTACCACAAAACAATGAAAATACTAATTCTCCTTGAAAAAATTGGATGAAAAAATAGAGTTATAACTTCTGGCATGTGATGGTAAAGAAAGGCCAAAAATGGGTTGGTCCTTAGGGTCTATTCACACATACAGTATCCTTTGCATATTTGATGAGAAGGATTTGAAGTTGTGTTCAGTCATTTAGTTTACATTGAAATCTGCAGCATAAAATCCTGTGCATCAAATCTGTGCAGGATACTGTGCATGTGTATACACCATTATGGAGCTAGGAGAGACTTTTATAGATTCATGCTGGTATAAAAAAAAATATATATAGGGGAAAAAAATATTCGTACTGTTAATATGGCGAAACCTCTTGAAAAGACCACCCCCTTAGCGAGGCCAGATTTCCTGTGTCAGATTTTGAGGATCCACCATATATTATGGATACGGCCCATTTTCTTTTAGTCAAAGAGGTCTTCTTTAAGAGGTATGCATTTAACTTGTGAAATATAATACACTTCCAACGAAAGAAGGGCGTACATATAAGGGGTGCAGAGGTAGAAATCACACCCCAACTCTGGTACCTAAGTTATTCAAAATCCTCTTGGTCACATAAGAAGACACTGGTATTATACAAGGCACATGGTACTGTGGTAGCCATGGAGGTGTTAGGAGAAATACCTTATCACTTTGTGATGCCAGGGCACTGTTAGCCCACAGAGGTTGGAGACAGTTTCTCCTGGGCCAGACACGCGGAGTAAATGAACACACCAACATCAGGCTACGGATAACTGTCTTTACTGAGCTGGGTGCAGATGTTATTACACACCGACAGTTGGTTTTGGGTGAGAGTGCAGTGTTGCCTTGCTGGGACTTATGGTGCTTTCACCAAACGGATCAATACTGACTTGTAAGACGGGTACATGAATCCTGGTAGGTAAGATTCTGTCAAGATAGATCCTTGAAGAATGACCAGAAGAAGTAAATTTGAGCTAGGCCTTCCCTCAGAGCACACACCACAGCACACCTGAACCTCACTCTGGCTCAGCTTACACTCCACTGTGAACTGGGACTGGGGCGACTCCTCCTCCCACTACACTATATAGGGGAGACTTTAGGGGTTCCCATTGGTAGGTAGGGTCACATGGGGTTCACTGCTCTCTCTTAAGGGTACAGTAACACACAAATAACATATATACAGATAACAATGTGGTGTCCCAGCAAAAGTGGCTGTCCCGTGGTTTCGGATTGTCCCCGCCAGCCTAGCAGCACAGGGTGTTGGGCCCACTAGCATTCTTTTGTTATATCAATTATGTGAAAAGTGTCATATAAAAGTAATATATTTCTCTTAAATTTATTTTGTTATGGTTCCATGTATGTACATTTGACATGTTACTGTGCCTTTAAAAAATGTGAGCAGTGAACCCAAGGTGACCATGTGAGCAAATGAGACCCAAAAAGTCCCCTCTGTATAGTGAGGTGCAGGGGAGGAGTTAGTCAGTTCACTCTAGTGTCTAGTTCACCCTAGTGTGTGCTCCTGAGCAACAGCTAAGCTCAGGCAGGGCCAGCTTTAGACTTAATGTGGCCCTGGGCAAAATTAAAAGTGGGGCCCCAAAAGCCGAACAAGTCAGTAACATTTAGTTTATTCAGGATGTAGCATACCAAGAGTGTTGAAAGTTCATTAACCTCTTAAGGACGCAGGGCATACCAGTATGCCCTGTGCCCGCTCCCCTGCTATGACATGGACTATCAGCCGCCAGGACCCATGTCTAATGCCAAACATCACCGATCACGGTGATGCCCAGCATTAACCCCTTAGACGTGGTGATCAAAGTTGATCGCCATGTCTAATGTGAAAGTAAAACTGTTCCCGGCAACTCAGTCAGGCTGTTCGGGACATCGAGGTGAAATCGGCTGGATCAGCAGAGTGCCGATAACACTGATCTATGCTATGGCATAGCATTGAACAGTGTATACAATCAGAAGATTGCATGTAATAGTCCACTATGGGGACTAAAAAAGGGTGTTAAAAAAAGTTTAAAAAAAAAGTTAATACACTTTAAATGTAAACAAAAATAAACATAAACATATGTGGTATAAACATAAACATATGTGGTATTGCCACGTGAGTAAATGTCCGAACTCTAAAAATATAATGTTAATTAAACCACACGGTCAATGGCGTATATATGTAAAAAATCCAAAAGTCCAAAATTGCATATTTTTGGTCATTTTGTACACCCTAAACAAATGGATAAAAAGCGATAAAAAAGTCCCATCAAAACAAAAATTGTATCAATAAAAACTACAGACCACGGCGCAAAAAATGAGCCATCATACATCCCCATATACGGAAAAATAAAAAAGTTATATGGGTCAAAAGATGCCAATTTTAAACATACTAATTTTGGTGCATGTAGTTGTATTTTTTTATTAGTATAATAAAATAAAACCTACATAAATTGGGTATCCTTGTAACCATGTGAACCTACAGAATAAATATGTGTCAGTTTAACCAAAAGTGCACTGCGTAGAAACAGAAGCCGCTAAATGGCATTTTTTTTTTAAATCTTTTTCCCACAAATGATTTTTTTTTTTGGTTTTGTCTTAGATTTTGCGGTGAAACAACTGATGTCATTACAAAGTAAAATTGGTAGCGATTAAAACAATCCCTCGTATGGGTCTGTAGGTGGAAAACTAAAAGCGTTCTGGTTTTTAGAAGGTGAGGAGGAAAAATAGTCCTGAGTCCTGAAAGGGTTAAAAGATTAGGAGCACAAAGCGCATGTCCCTGTAGACACAATATTTGCTAGACACACACAATACCGCTATATTGTTCCTAAATAGTGATCTCGCGAACATAACATTTTCGGTTCGCGAACCGCGAACGCGAACTTCTGCAAAAGTTCACGAACCGGGTGAACCGCCATTGACTTCAATGGGCAGGCGAATTTTAAAACCCACAGGGACTCTTTCTGGCCACAATAGTGATTTAAAAGTTGTTTCAAGGGGACTAACACCTGGACTCTGGCGTGCCGGAGTGGGATCCATGGCAAAACTCCCATGGAAAATTACATAGTTGATGCAGAGTCTGGTTTTAATCCATAAAGGGCATAAATCACCTAACATTCCTAAATGGTTTGGAATAACGTGCTTTAGCCCCCTTTAGGCAAAACATAGAGCCCCCCTTTAGGCAGCACATAGTTAGATCCCCCTTTAGACAGCACATAGATTCCCCCATATTAGGCAGCACATAGAGCCCCCTTTAGGCATCACATAGTTAGATCCCCCCTTTAGACAGCACATAGATTCCCCCATATTTGACAGTACATAGCTAGAGCCTCCCTTTAGGCAGCACATAATTAGAGCCCCTTTAGGCAGCACATAGTGGGATTTGAACCCAAGGCCCCAGCGCTGCAAGTCAGCAGTGCTAACCTCTGAGCCACCATGCTACCCTTACCATACATCTAATATGCACAGTTGCTAAAATGGACAGAGATGTCAGCAGAGAGTACCAGAAAAATTAGGTATGTACACATGGCTCAAAAACTTGGTATTGTTGCAGCCGCAGCTGTAGCAGCGCCCAGAAAAATTGCGGCAGCATCAAAAGTGCAGCACCAGAGGCCAGAAGAATTAGGCATGTACACATGGCTGAAAAATATGAACAAGCGCATATCCAAGAGTCCAGAAGACTCTATAATGCAGGACAGAAACAAAGAAATAATTTTCTAAATAAAATTTTTCATAAAATAAAGAAACAGAGTTCATCCCTCTCTGTACTTTGTTTTTGAAAATTTAAGTTTAGAAATCACACGCAACAAGCGTTCTTTGGTGTAATGGTTAGTACTCTGAAAAATTCAAGTTTAAATTATCAGAAAGTCCAGAAGACTCTATGATGCAGGACGGTGAAAATCACAGAGAAATCCTTTTCAAAATAACATTTTTAATCAAATCAAGATGAAAGCAGCTCCCAGAAAAATTGCAGCAGCAGCAGCAGAAAAAGTGCAGCACCAGAGGCCAGAAAAATTAGGCATGTACACATGGCTGAAATATAAGAACAAGCGCATATCCAAAAGTCCAGAAGACTCTATGATGCAGGATGGAGAAACAGACAAAGAAATTATTTTCTAAATAAAATTTTTCATCAAATAAAGAAACAGAGTTCTTCCCTCTCTGTATTTTACTTTTGAAAATGTAAGTTAAAAAATCACACGCAACAAGCGTTCCTTTGTGTAATGGTTAGTACTCTTGAAAATTCAAGTTTAAATTATCATAAAGTCCAGAAGACTCTATAATGGCGGACGGTGTTGCGCATCACTCATGTCTTCAAACTGATGTGTAAATAACTCCTCTGACGGATCAAGTAAAGCTGCTGTGGTGCGTCAGAGGTTCCGAGCGGAAGCTGTAATAGATTGGGTGTCTTGTGATAGCCAGTGAACTAAGTCCTCAGAACTTTGGGGGTTCAGGGTACGTGGCCTCTGAACACTGGCCATTCTAGTGCCAAAGAGAATCCCAACACCACAACGGCCCCTGTGGGGTGGCCTTCCTCTACCTGTCATTTTTTTGGTTAAATTTGCACAAGTTTCACACCAAATGTGATTTGCACTAGGGTGACACAATTTGCCCTGCAGGCAAAAATGATGGCAACTGTGACGTGAACTGACAGTGACGACTGATTTTATGTAACAGCCAAAAAAGGTCTTTTTTTTTTTAATTTGCACAACTGTCACACCTAATGTGATTTGCACTAGGGTGACACAATTTGCCCTGCAGGCAGGAAAAATGGCAACTGTGACGTGAACTGACAGTGACGACTGATTTTATTTAACAGCCAAAAAAGTTTTTTATTTTTATTTGCACAACTGTCACACCAAATGTGATTTGCACTAGTGTGACAATGAGCAAAAAAGCTTGCCAGCGGAGTTCCCCTTTTAAGCAGTGGTCCCCAACCAGTGTGCTTCCAGCTGTTGCAAAACACACGGACTGATATATTTCAGCCCTTTGAATACTGTAGTAGTTAGTTGCTTTAACCCCTTAAGGACTGAGCCCTTTTTCACCTTAAGGACTCGGCCATTTTTTGCAAATCTGACCACTTTAAACATTAATAACTCTGGAATGCTTTTAGTTATCATTCTGATTCCGAGATTGTTTTTTCGTGACATATTCTACTTTAACGTAGTGGTAAAATTTTTTGGTAACTTGCATCCTTTCTTGGTGAAAAATCCCAAAATTTGATGAAAAATTTGAAAATTATGCATTTTTCTAACTTTGAAGCTCTCTGCTTGTAAGGAAAATGGATATTCCAAAAAAAATTTTTATTATTCACATATACAATATGTCTACTTTATATTTGCATCATAAAATTGATGAATTTTTCCTTTTGGAAGACACCAGAGGGCTTCAAAGTTCCGCAGCAATTATCCAATTTTTCACAAAATTTTGAAACTTGCTTTTTTTCAGGGACCAGTTCAGGTTTGAAGTGGATTTGAAGGGTCTTCATATTAGAAATACCCCATAAATTACCCCATTATAAAAACTGCACCCCCGAAAGTATTCAAAATTACATTCAGTAAGCGTTTTAACCCTTTACGGGTTTCACAGGAATAGCAGCTAAGTGAAGGAGAAAATTCACAATCTTCATTTTTTACACTCGCATGTTCTTGTAGACCCAATTTTTGAATTTTTGCAAGGGGTAAAAAGGAGACAATTTTTACTTGTATTTGAAACCCAATTTCTCTCGAGTAAGCACATACCTCATATGTCTGTGTAAAGTGTTTGGCGGGCGCAGTAGAGGGCTCAGAAGGGAAGGAGCGTCAAGTGGTTTTTGGGGGGCATGTCACCTTTAGGAAGCCCCTATGGTGCCAGAACAGCAAAAAAAAACACATGGCATACCATTTTGGAAACTAGACCCCTCGGGGAACGTAACAAGGGGTAAAGTGAACCTTAATACCCTACAGGTGTTTCACGACTTTTGCATATGTAAAAAAAAATTTAAAAAATTTACCTAAAATGCTTGGTTTCCCAAAAAATTTACATTTATACAAAGGGTTAAAGCAGAAAATACCCCCCAAACTTTGAAGCCCAATTTCTCTCGATTCAGAAAACACCCCATATGGGGGTGACAAGTGCTCTGCTGGCGCACTACAGGTCTCATAAGAGAAGGAGTCACATTTGGCTTTTTTAAAGCAAATTTTGCTCTGGGGGCATGCCGCATTTAGGAAGCCCCTATGGTACCAGGACCGCAAAAAAAAAACCCACATGGCATACCATTTTGGAAACTAGAGCCCTCGGGGAATGTAACAAGGGGTTAAGTGAACCTTAATACCCCACAGGCGTTTCACGACTATTGCATATGTAAAAAAAATAAAACATTTTTTACCTAAAATGCTTCTTTTCCCAAAAACTTTACATTTTTAAAAAGGGTAAAAGCAGAAAATACCCCCCAAAATTTGAAGCCCAATTTTTCCTGAGTACGGCGATACCCCATATGTGACCCTTAACTGTTGCCTTGAAATACGACAGGGCTCCAAAGTGAGAGCGCCATGCGCATTTGAGGCCTAAATTAGAGACTTGCATAGGGGTGGACATAGGGGTATTCTACGCCAGTGATTCCCAAACAGGGTGCCTCCAGCTGTTGTAAAACTCCCAGCATGCCTGGACAGTCAACGGCTGTCCGACAATACTGGGAGTTGTTGTTTTGCAACAGCTGGAGGCTCCGTTTTGGAAACCGTGGCGTACCAGACGTTTTTCATTTTTATTGGGGAGGGGAGGGGGGTTGTATAGGGGTATGTATATATGTAGTGTTTTTTTACTTTTTATTTTATTTTTTGTTAGTGTAGTGTAGTGTTTTTAGGGTACAGTCGCACGGGCGGGGGTTCACAGTAGTTTCTCGCTGGCAGTTTGAGCTGTTGCAGAAAATTTGCTGCAGCTCAAACTTGCAGCCCGATACTTACTGTAAGCCTCCGCCCATGTGAGTTTACCCTGTACACTTGGGGTTGCCACTTTGAGGCAAGTCAACCCCAAGATGGCGTGACACTGCCGTATCCGGGATGTGGAATAGCACCAGGGGAACTGGGCGGGGGGGGGGGCGGTGCCGGTGATGTGGAGCAAGACGCAGCAGTGGAAGAGAACTCGGCTGAGGAGGTTATGGAAGAGGATGGAGTAGGAGGAGTAGAGGAGGTGGCAGGCGGCCTCCTGTCCTGACCATGCTTTGCAGACCAGGTATCAGTGGTCAGATGGACCCTTGCCCCTACACTGTGTGCCTGACATGCCATCATTTCCTTTTGCACAATGGAGTAAAGGTTGGGGATTGCCTTTTGTGCAAAAAAATTTCGGCCGGGTAACTTCCACTGCGGTGTCCCAATGGCTACAATTTTTTTTAAAGGCCTCAGACTCCCCCAGCTCGTATGGTAAAAGCTTGCGGGCTAGCAGTTCCGACAAGCCAGCTGTCAGATGCCGGGCTAGGGGGTGACTTTGAGACATTGTCTTCTTGCGCTCAAACATCTCCTTGACAGACACCTGACTGTGGGCAGATGAGCAGGAACTGCTCAAGGCGAGAGACTGAGAGGCGGATGGTTGAGAGGGGGCAAGGAGGGCAGCAGTGATTGACCTGGCTGAAGATGCTGGACCAGGAGGAGGATGGCGGCTTTGACTTTGTGTGCTGCTTGTACTGACGTGTTGATCCCATAGGCGTTTGTGATGTGACATCATGTGCCTTCGCAAAGCAGTTGTGCCTAGGTGGGTGTTGGACTTCCCACGACTCCGTTTCTTCTGGCACAGGTTGCAAATGGCCTCGCTGTTGTCAGAGGCAGACACACAAAAAAAATGCCACACTGCTGAGCTCTGTGATGACGGCATTCTGGTGGTGGCAACAGCATGCGTTGATTGGCGTCCCGTCTGGCTGACCCCGGGTGCCGATGCATGCTGTCTGACTGTGCCACTAGCTCCTTGCGATGACCTCCCCCTGCTTCCAACTCGTCTCCTCCTCCTCTCTGTCTCCCCATCTGAACTTTCCCCCTCTTCTTCTCTTCTAGCGGGCACCCACGTGGCATCCACGGACACATCGTCATCATCAACACCTTCACTGCTATCTGACACCTCAAGAAAGGAAGCAGCAGCAGGTACAACATCATCATCACACCGTACGTCCATGTGTGTAATGCTGCCTGACTGAGACATATCCCTGTTAACTACATCCTCTGGCAATAATTGTTGCGCATCACTCATATCTTCAAACTGATGTGTAAATAACTCCTCTGACGGATCAAGTAAAGCTGCTGTGGTGCGTCAGAGGTTCCGAGCGGAAGCTGTAATAGATTGGGTGTCTTGTGATAGCCAGTGAACTAAGTCCTCAGAACTTTGGGGGTTCAGGGTACGTGGCCTCTGAACACTGGCCATTCTAGGGCCAAAGAGAATCCCAACACCACAACGGCCCCTGTGGGGTGGCCTTCCTCTACCTGTCATTTTTTTTGTTTAAATTTGCACAAGTTTCACACCAAATGTGATTTGCACTAGGGTGACACAATTTGCCGTGCTGGGAAAAAAAATGGCAGCTGTGACGTGAACTGACAGTGACGACTGATTTTATGTAACAGCCAAAAAAGGTTTTTTTCTTTTAATTTGCACAATTGTCACACCTAATGTGATTTGCACTAGGGTGACACAATTTGCCCTGCAGGCAAAAATGATGGCAACTGTGACGTGAACTGACAGTGACGACTGATTTTATGTAACAGCCAAAAAAGGTATTTTTTTTTTTAATTTGTACAACTGTCACACCTAATGTGATTTGCACTAGGGTGACACAATTTGCCCTGCAGGCAGGAAAAATGGCAACTGTGACGTGAACTGACAGTGACGACTGATTTTATTTAACAGCCAAAAAAGTTCTTTATTTTTATTTGCACAACTGTCACACCAAATGTGATTTGCACTAGTGTGACAATGAGCAAAAAAGCTTGCCAGCGGAGTTCCCCTTTTAAGCAGTGGTCCCCAACCAGCGTGCTTCCAGCTGTTGCAAAACACACGGACTGATATATTTCAGCCCTTTGAATACTGTAGTAGTTAGTTGCTTTAACCCCTTAAGGACTGAGCCCTTTTTCACCTTAAGGACTCGGCCATTTTTTGCAAATCTGACCACTTTAAACATTAATAACTCTGGAATGCTTTTAGTTATCATTCTGATTCCGAGATTGTTTTTTCGTGACATATTCTACTTTAACGTAGTGGTAAAATTTTTTGGTAACTTGCATCCTTTCTTGGTGAAAAATCCCAAAATTTGATGAAAAATTTGAAAATTTTGCATTTTTCTAACTTTGAAGCTCTCTGCTTGTAAGGAAAATGGATATTCCCCAAAAAATTTTTTATTATTCACATATACAATATGTCTACTTTATATTTGCATCATAAAATTGATGAATTTTTCCTTTTGGAAGACACCAGAGGGCTTCAAAGTTCCGCAGCAATTTTCCAATTTTTCACAAAATTTTGAAACTTGCTTTTTTTCAGGGACCAGTTCAGGTTTGAAGTGGATTTGAAGGGTCTTCATATTAGAAATACCCCATAAATTACCCCATTATAAAAACTGCACCCCCAAAAGTATTCAAAATGACATTCAGTAAGCGTTTTAACCCTTTACGGGTTTCACAGGAATAGCAGCTAAGTGAAGGAGAAAATTCACAATCTTCATTTTTTACACTCGCATGTTCTTGTAGACCCAATTTTTGAATTTTTGCAAGGGGTAAAAAGGAGACAATTTTTACTTGTATTTGAAACCCAATTTCTCTCGAATAAGCACATACCTCATATGTCTATGTAAAGTGTTTGGCGGGCGCAGTAGAGGGCTCAGAAGGGAAGGAGCGTCAAATGGTTTTTGGGGGGCATGTCACCTTTAGGAAGCCCCTATGGTGCCAGAACAGCAAAAAACCCCACATGGCATACCATTTTGGAAACTAGACCCCTCGGGGAACGTAACAAGGGGTAATGTGAACCTTAATACCCCACAGGTGATTCACGACTTTTGCATATGTAAAAAAATAATAATAATTTTTTACTTAAAATGCTTGGTTTCCCTAAAGTTTTACATTTTTAAAAAGGGTAATAGCAGAAAATACCCCCCCAAATTTGAAGCCCAATTTCTCCCGATTCAGAAAACACCCCATATGGGGGTGAAAAGTGCTCTGATGGCGCACTACAGGTCTCAGAAGAGAAGGAGTCACATTTGGCTTTTTTGAAGGAAATTTTGCTCTGGGGGCATGCCGCATTTAGGAAGCCCCTATGGTGCCAGGACAGCAAAAAAAAACCACATGGCATACCATTTTGGAAACTAGACCCCTCGGGGAACGTAACAAGGGGTAAAGTGAACCTTAATACCCTACAGGTGTTTCACGACTTTTGCATATGTAAAAAAAAATAAAAAAATTTACCTAAAATGCTTGGTTTCCCAAAAAATTAACATTTATACAAAGGGTTAAAGCAGAAAATACCCCCCAAACTTTGAAGCCCAATTTCTCCCGATTCAGAAAACACCCCATATGGGGGTGAAAAGTGCTCTGCTGGCGCACTACAGGTCTCATAAGAGAAGGAGTCACATTTGGCTTTTTGAAAGCAAATTTTGCTCTGGGGGCATGCCGCATTTAGGAAGCCCCTATGGTGCCAGGACCGCAAAAAAAAACCACATGGCATACCATTTTGGAAACTAGAGCCCTCGGGGAATGTAACAAGGGGTTAAGTGAACCTTAATACCCCACAGACGTTTCACGACTATTGCATATGTAAAAAAAATAAAAACAATTTTACCTAAAATGCTTCTTTTCCCAAAAACTTTACATTTTTAAAAAGGGTAAAAGCAGAAAATACCCCCCAAAATTTGAAGCCCAATTTTTCCTGAGTACGGGGATACCCCATATATGACCCTTAACTGTTGCCTTGAAATACGACAGGGCTCCAAAGTGAGAGCGCCATGCGCATTTGAGGCCTAAATTAGAGACTTGCATAGGGGTGGACATAGGGGTATTTTACGCCAGTGATTCCCAAACAGGGTGCCTCCAGCTGTTGCAAAACTCCCAGCATGCTTGGACAGTCAACGGCTGTCCGACAATACTGGGAGTTGTTGTTTTGCAACAGCTGGAGGCTCCGTTTTGGAAACCGTGGCGTACCAGACGTTTTTCATTTTTATTGGCGGAGGGGAGGGAGGTTGTATAGGGGTATGTATATATGTAGTGTTTTTTTACTTTTTATTTTATTTTTTGTTAGTGTAGTGTAGTGTTTTTAGGGTACAGTCGCACGGGCGGGGGTTCACAGTAGTTTCTCGCTGGCAGTTTGAGCTGTTGCAGAAAATTTGCTGCAGCTCAAACTTGCAGCCCGATACTTACTGTAAGCCTCCGCCCATGTGAGTGTACCCTGTACATTCACATTGGGGGGGGGACATCCAGCTGTTGCAAAACTACAACTCCCAGCATGCGCTAACAGACTGTACATGCTGAGAGTTTTAGTTTTGCAACAGCTGTAGGCACACTGGTTATGTATCACGGAGTTTGTGACCTTACTCAGTGTTTCAAAACCAGTGTGCCTCCAGCTGTTGCAAAACTACAACTCCCAGCATGTACGGTGCATGGTGTAAGGTGACTGCTGGGAGTTGTAGTTTGCAACAGCTGGAGGCACACCGGTCGTGAAACACTGAGTTAGGTAAGAAAAAAAACTCTAAGTTTCACAACCAGTGTGCCTTCAGCTGTTGCAAAACTACAACTCTCAGCAGTCACCGACAGCCAACGAGCATGCTGGGAGTTGTAGTTATGTAACCAGAAGATGCACCACTACAACTCCCAGCATGCACTTTAGCTGTTTGTGCAAGCTGGGAGTTGTAGTTAAACAACAGCTGAAGGTACACTTTTCCATAGAAAAAATGTGCCTCCAGCTGTTGCAAAACCATAAGTCCCAGCATGCCCATAAGGGAATGCTGGGAGTTGTGGTGGTCTGCCTCCTGCTGTTGCATAACTACAGCTCCCAGCATGCCCTTTTTGCATGCTGGGAGCTGTTGCTAAGCAACAGCAGGAAGCTGTCACTCACCTCCTGCTGCTGCTCCATCGCAGGCTGTCCCTCACCGCGGCCGTCGCTCCTGGGGCCCCGATCCCAACATGGACGCCGGGGATCGGGGTCCCCAGCACCCGGGGTCATCTTCCCGCACCCGCTCACGCCCTCCGGAAGAGGGGCGGAGTGGGTGCGGGAGTGACACCCGCAGCAGGCGCCCTGATTGGTCGGCCGGTAATCCGGCAGACGAATCAGGGCGAGCGTGAGGTGGCACCAGTGCCACCTCACCCCTGCAGGCTCTGGCTGTTCGGGGCCGTCAGAGACGGCCCCGAACAGCCAGTAATTCCGGGTCACCGGGTCACTGGAGACCCGATTGACCCGGAATCGCCGCAGATCGCTGGACTGAATTGGCATAATGACCCCCCTGGGCGATATGCCGGGATGCCTGCTGAACGATTTTAGCAGGCATCCGGCTCCGGTCCCCAACCGGCTAGCGGTGGGGACCGGAATTCCCACGGGCGTATGGATACGCCCTGCGTCCTTAAGGACTCGGAATGCAGGGTGTATCCATACGCCCTGCGTCCTTAAGAGGTTAAAGAAAAAAAGCTTGCCAGCGGAGTTCCCCTTTTATGCAGTGGTCCCCAACCAGGGTGCCTCCAGCTGTTGCAAAACACACGGACTGATATATTTCAGCCCTTTGAATACTGTAGTAGTTAGTTGCTTGAAGGAACTTAAGTTTGATTCTGGAGTACCCCTTTTAACCAGCGGTTCCCTCCCAACCATGGTGCCTCCAGCTGTTGCAAGACACACGGACTGATATCTTTCAGCCCTAAAAAGGGCTTTTTTGGGTGCTTTCCTTAAAGCAGATATTACACTAGTGCTTTAGAAGTAAACTGGACCCTGAATACACCACCTAGCAGCAACCTAGCTATCGCTTTCCCTATACAGCAGGAGCAGCTTCTCTGACCCTCCACTTCCTAGCCTGCAGCATGCTGAATGAGGGTAAAGTGGCGTCCGTGCAAGAGGTAGGAGGGTCTGGAAGGGAGGGACTGCTGCTGATTGGCTGTAATGTGTCTGCTGACTCTGACTCACAGGGTCAAAGTTGACTGCAATGTTAAAGTATAGGGGGCGGATCAAAATTCACATATGTTCGCCCGGCGATGCGAACGCGAACATGCTAAATTCGCCGGGAACTGTTGGTGACATCTCTATTCCTAAATAAAAACCACGATACATAGAGCAATATTCTCATATACAGTAACATATATGAGGCCGGATGGTTGGACACACCGGAGAGAGAAGTTTGGATTACACCCCCTGGAATACACTACTGTGCGTGTGTATATATCATAGGAAAGAAAAAAAAAATATATATATATATATATATCCCAACCAGAGTATATCCAGCTGTTGCAAAACTACAACTCTCAGCATGCTGGGATTTGCAGTATTAAAACAGCTGGAACTCTTTTTATTAGAAAAATACAAAACTTTTACAAAACACAAAAACAATGCTTAATCAGCTGAAATAGAAACAATGAAAAAGTAACATAAATATAAACTTTTTGTTACAGAATAAGAACTTAACTTTTTATTATAGAATAAAAAGACCTTCCTAAACGGCCAGCCCAGCTTAACTCAACTAACAAATAATGCCTACTACTACTCCTATTATCCGTCCAAACACACATACACATGCATTACAATCCATAACATAAATATAGTTTTCCTTAACTAAGTTTTAACTGAAAAACATCCAGATAGAAAACTTAACCTCACATACCATACACAACACACATTAATCAAAAATAAATATGGCTAACTGCCATAAAAAAATAAGAATACAGAAATAAATAAAATAATTCCATCTTGGAAATTCCATCAGTTTTTCTCTAACCTAACTACCACCCCTTACACACATCCAACAAACCAATACTCACAATGCACGCTATATCATAACAACATTTACGTAAAAACAAAAGAATTCTGCCGTACTGCCATAACCAAAAACAAAAGAATTTTTGCGAACTGCTATAACCAAAAATAATTCCAACTTGGAAGAATTTATTTATTTTCCTTTTTTTTCCTAACCTACCATACCTTCCATACAACAAACCACTACTCACAGTGCATGCTATACCTTTTTTATTTCTTCCTTGCTAGGACTCTAACATAAACTTTAGTAACACTTACGTACATGGATCCATTACCATAGAGAAATAAGGGATTTTTATAATATCAACTAAAAGCTGGTCTGACTGCCTTTACCCTACAATGAAGTATAACACTATACAAAAATGCTTATACATAAAACTATTTATACCTAAGAAATTCATAAAAAATAAATAGAAAAAGTACATTAGTCATTTTACCAAAACATTCATGGCGAATTGGGAAAAAAAATAATTGTGCGACAAAATCGAAGAAAAAACGCAATTTTGTAAGTTTTGGGGGCTTCTGTTTCTACGCAGTGCATATTTCGGTAAAAATGACACCTTATCATTATTCTATAGGTCCATATGGTTAAAATTATACCCTACTTATATAGGCTTCATTTTGTCGTACTTCTGGAAAAAATCATAACTACATGCAGGAAAATTTATACGTTTAAAAATGTCATTTTCTGACCCCTATAACTTTTTTATTTTTCCACGTAGAGGGCGGTATGAGGACTAATTTTTGGCGCCGTGATCTGAAGTTTTTATCGATACCATTTTTGTTTTGATCGGACTTTTTGATCACTTTTTATTTATTTTTTAAATGGTATAAAAAGTGACCCAAAAAACGCTTTTTTGGACTTTGGAATTTTTTTTACGTGTACGCCATTAATTAACGATATATTTTTATAGTTCGGACATTTACGCACGTGGCAATACCACATATGTTTATTAAAATTTTTATTTACACAGTTTTATTTTTTTATGGGAAAAGGGGGGTTATTTAAACTTATATTAGGGAAGGGGTTAAATTACCTTTATTAACACTTTTTTTTTTACTTTTTTTTTTGCAGTGTTATAGCTCCCATAGGGACCTATAACACTGCACACACTGATCTCTCATGCTGATCACTGGCGTGTATTAACACGCCTGTGGTCAGTGTTATCGGCGCTTGACTGCTCCTGCCTGGATCTCAGGCACGGAGCAGTCATTCGTCGATCGGACACAGAGGACTGCCCTCCTGATCTTCCCAAGGTCCCCAGTGATATTCCTAAAGACCTCCACCTTGGAGGGGACTTTCTGTTGGGTCAACACTAAACACGTTCCACGTGTAGTACCTAACCACTAAGCTGACTAAGAATAAAGTGTTTCGGTTACCCAGGTTCCTGATAGCTAAGGCCGGCAAGTTGACTGCAGCCAATGGAAGCACCCACACTGTTGTAAACCCCTATATTAAAGGGACAATGAAGCAGGAGGTGGTCCAGCGTGTCCCTGCACTCTTCTCTGGGACATCCCCAGTCATCAGAGTTCTTGTACTTCATGTTGTCAGCAACATATAGCTTTCCCTGAAAGCAGCGCCAGGCCAAGTCCCAAAACTTCTGGGGGATCCATTTCATGTTTCAAAGATAACACCCCACCCTCAGATCCTGACCTGGGCAGTCCCTGAGCGCCAGAGGCTTCTGGAAGTGGGTCAACAGAAGCCATTTGTCAAGGAACTGCCTTGACTGGGTCCTGATGCACTAGGGTTGGGCCTAGTGACAGATAGTGACAGATGAACCACTGTATATCACATATATATATATATATATATATATATATATATAAAAATAAAAAACTATACATATACACATGTATACATACTCAATCACACATATATCATACATGTGTATATCCATACATGCATTATACACACATACAGCACACTATACACAAATACATGTAACAGATAAACGGTTTACATCACACATGTACATCTTTACATTACATCTACTTACTTTTATTAAAGGCTGGCTGGGTGCATTAAATACTTCAGGAGCAGTAGCAGGAAGAGATGGGGGAAGGAGGGGGGAGGTGTTAAAGGAGCCTCTCATTGCCAGCACTATGTAAATTAACTCTGCAGCAAGGCTCAAACCTGGATGCTGCTGGCTGCAGGGCTACACTGCTTTCCCCAGCTACAAACACTATAGCAGCTGCAGGGGGCCCTCTGGAAAACGGGAGCCCAGGGAAATTGCCCAGTTTGCCATGCCCTAACGCTGCCCCTGAGCTCAGGTGTGCGGTGTGTTGTGTGTCCTAAACAGAGGCCTACTTCAGTTTCAAGTTCACTAATGGTCATCCTACAAGTGTCACTCGCGGGAAGATTAATGCCCTTGCAGAATAGTCTACAGTGCCTTGGAAGGACCCTAACAACAAGAACAACTAATTCTACAATTCACTCCGGTGAAAAGCACCACAAGTCTAAGAACGGCTACAAGGCTCACAAGGAGTACACTGCACTCTAACACTAAGGCCAGCTGTTTGTATTATACCAACTTCACAAGCTAAGTAAAGGTTGTTGACCGTAACCTGAAATCGGTGTGTTTATTGGCTCATTGTGTCTGGCCCAGGAAGACTCTTCCACCTTCGGACCATGGTTCAGAAAAACAGTGCCCTGGCATGACAAAGTGAACAAGGTACATCTACTAACACCCAGTGGCCAACACAACTTCTTACAAACAGGATAATTCCCTCATCATGCACCGATGCACAATAGAATTAATTGGAAAAATATATTACTTTTCAATAAAGTGCAAACATAATTGATAACACAATAAGTCCTTTTGATGAGCCCAACACCGTGTGCTGCAAAGCTTCCCAAAGCAGTCCGAAGCCACAGGACAGCCATTGGTGCTGGGACTCTACAATAGATAGTGGGGTTGCTCTTACAGAGCATTGTGCATTATGGCCTCTGGCTACATTGTATTCTTCTGGCCAATAAGATATAAACAAGTGAAGTTGTGGTGAGGGTGTTGGAAGGGCAGATGTTGTTAACACTTAGGGCAAATGGTATTAACCCTATGTGTTTGTGACACCAGGGCGTGGTTATCCTCTACATCACCCGAGGTATGGTCGCTGGTTCTTGGGCCAGGTGCGGGGCAAATAATCACTCCTATGCAAGGTTACGGAACAACAGCACTTTACTGAGGCATACAGATCATAAAGTCTTTACAGCTCAGTTCAGGCCCAAGGGGATGCTCAGTGAACTTTAGGGAGCTTGTTGGCTCACTGGGACTTGTAGTGGACTTGGACTGACTTTTGCAACCCACGCTGACTTTAGTGACTTGACAGACTTGACTATCTTGACTAGACTGGTCCCCTGTATTTGTGCTTACCACCAGGCTTTGACTTTCACCTGTAGGGGTTACTGATAGTAGCTGTGTGGCTGTGTGACTAGGCATTGGTCTCCCTCAGGAACAACAGACAACTCTCAGGTCTTCACTTGACTGTACCTCAGCAGAGAACTCAACTCTCTCTAAGCTGACTCCTTCCAGATATATATGGGAGCAATTTAGAGGTGTCCCATTTGTCACTAACAAGTCACCTGTTCACTTGCACCTTCTTTGGTAATAGAGGCCTTGACAACATAGATTTAGAGAGACAAATGCCTCAAAAGATTAACCAGCATATAACATGAGAACTTTTACCATTTTAGAGTCCTGAGGAGGGATGTGGACCCAGTGGAACACTGAAAGGGAAGCCGCCACACAGGACAGACAGGTGTCATGTCTGTATTGGTTTGTGTTCACACACAGTCTATTGGTTTTACTGTGTGAACAGTTTTATGTTTCCTGGCCAGGGAACAGTTAAATGTTTCTGTCCTTTTCAGCCCAGGCCTCAGTTGGCCAATAACTTTTTGGGTGTGTCTATTTATAGTCAGCCCAGCATAGCCTCTGGGCTGGTGATTACAGATAACTTATTTGTACCCAGTCTTGCTAACATGTTGGACATGCGGCTAATGGAGGGTGGGTGAAACTCTGTTTGTTTTGTGTTTTTATCTACTATATCTGTTTTAGCAAGCACCTTGTATTTTCTGGGTTTTGCCATTTTATGTGCTATACTCTTAGTAGATTTTAAGCTTTGTTTGTTTAGTCGGTTTTAGGATTTATATGTTTTCTGTTATGTGTCTGTTCATACTATGTTTGAGTATGCTTTGTATGTTATCCCTGCTTGGTATCCTGGTTCTGTGTTCCATTGTGTACAACGTCCTATATTTATATTCTGTTTGGTTGATCTGATCTTTGTCCTTTGTACTTGTACCTGTTCAGTGTGAACAGTGTCCTATCTGGCATCCCTGTTTCTGGTCCATAGGGACTTGGAGTCTACTGGACGTTCCTGAGGGTTTGCGGTTTCCTGTCTTGTGTTCAGTGTGAACAGTGTTCTATAATTATATCCTGTGTATCTAGATATCCCTGTTACCTTTCCATGGGGAAGCCGGGGAATTGAGAATTAGTACAAGATATCTCTGTGCTCCAAGGTGGACTCTGGGAGATTGCGTTCTAGTATCAAGACATTCCTGTTTCTACTGGAGGTTATCTGGGGAATTGCGATAATTCCTGTTTAGCTATAGATCCCTGTTTCCTGTCTGTTCCTATAGTCTGTTGACTTATCCGTTTTCCTGTCTGGTGTTTTGAACTCTGTTATTTAGTTCTTTATTCAGATCTTTGGAGTTCTGTTCATGATCACTTATCTATACAGTCCTCTGTTCACGGCCACTGAGCCCCCTGTTCATGTCAACTGATCTATGGTGTCCTCTGTTTACGACCGTTGATTTGTATCCTCTGTACTACTCTCTGATCTGTGTCCTCTGAACTTATATACTATAGAGTTGTATGTTCCTGTCAGTTTTCTGGTTGGTGATCAACTATTTATTAGTGTGTGTTTTTATTAGGCCCCAGCACTTTAGTTCAGGGAGGGACCGGCACCCAGTTGTCGATTCACCGTTTAGGTGGATGGGCAAGTAGGTAGGGAGAGATGGTTTTAGGGTCAGTTTAGGGCTCACTCTCCCTGTCCCCCGGTCGGTCCCTAACAACAGGTGTACAGAAAGACAACTGCTTTACTGGGCCACCACATAATTGCCTCTGTGGTGAGGGTGTGAGGAGGGCAGATGTTATTACCCTAGGGGCAGATGGCATTAACCCCTTGTATTCGTGATGCCAGGGCATGGTTTAACCTCTGCACCACCCAAAGGTATGGCCGCTGGATCCTGGGCTAGGCACGGGGGAAATAATGACTCCGATGCCAAGTTACGGAATAACAGCAGCTTTTACTGAGGCAGGCAGATGGAATAGTCTTTACAGCTCATTTAGGCCCAAGGAGGTGACCAGTGACTTCAGAGACTTTAGGGCTCGCTGGGACTTATAGTGGATTTGGACAATTTGCTGCAGGCCCATGCTGAGTTGATACAGACTGATCTTAACTGACTTGACTAGACTGACTTCACAGACACCCCGTATGTAGCTTACCAGGTTTTGACATTCACCTGTGGGGTAGTGGATTTGTGGAAGCGTGGCTGCGTGGTAGGCTTTAGGCCTCCTCAGAACACCAGACACTCTCTCTCAGGACTTGACCTTGCTGTACTCAGTAGGGAACTACACAAGAGACTGAACTAGCTCCTTCCAGGGTTTTTATGGGGGAGACTTCGGAGGGATCCCATAGGTCACTCTATAGGTCACATGGTCACTGGTACCTTTCTTGGTTACAACACATGACAACAGTATTTAAAGGCACATAATATATACACATTACATTAGATAACATACAGTAGGCGCTTATTAACTATTTAACATACTTAGCTTAAGGGGAGACTCAGGGGACACTGCAATAGAGTCCACCAGACAGGACAGCAAGGGTACAGGGGTGCAACTCCTGTACTTGGCCACCACACCTCCTACCACTGATATAGTTATGTTAGGCAGCAGGTAAGGATTGCCTTATGTATGTAGTACAAAAACAGATTTCTACCTACCCATGGAAATCCCATTCTGTCTAGCAGCTGTATGCAGTGTGAGCTTCATATAATCCCTGCTAAATCATCAGACATTGTGCCTCAGTCTGTGCACACCTGTAACCTGACAGCCCTGCCGCTTCCTCAGGCCCTTCTCCAGGTGTCGTGTTTGACTGGTCTCCTTTGTTTGAGTGTTTTCTAATACTACCAGTAATCCTTCCCTTAACCCAGTAATGAAAATTTTAGGATTAATGTCTTAATGCAGAATACACATACGTTCTTTAGGGGAAAGAAAAGCATGAACCAGAATATTTTTGGTATGATCTTTTTTGACTGAAAATGTGTTATAGTACATTGTAGGGTCACCATGTCACCATAAGTAAATCTAACCTGATAGTTGAAGATATAAACAGCTATTTCCAGGAGAACAGTAGGTAATTGTTGGTTGATTCCTGCAGCAAACACAGATAAAACACACTCAACATTGAAACTGCAACACCAAGATGGGCCAGCTTTAAGGTTAAGAGAATTGAGGACGTAGTAAGTGTTGCTAAGATCTGGAAATTATCCAATATCAGAAATCAGATCAGGTCAGTTCAGTATTGTTGTACGATGCCTCCAGTTTGCTTATATGTCACTTATTATCACTTATCATAAACTAAGAGGGACACAATCCTTAAAGAGTACCTGTCACCAAACTTAACGTTTAATAGATTGTTCCTTATGTAACTATAAGACACTTTGCTATTTACTTGCTGTTAAAATTCCTAACCTATATGTTTTTAATGTGATTGAAAAAATTGCCACTAGGTGTCTCTGTTCTGTTCCCTGCGCAAGTAAAACAGTTAGTTTGGTATCATCCCAGCTTGGCAGGAGACCAAGCTCAGTAAGTGTGTGCGGGGCATGGTGAGGCACAGCTTTCGCAGGCTTCAGTGACAATGCGTCTGCAGGGGAAAAACCACTTTCTCCTGCTGGGAGCTCAGAATATGTGAGCAAGGGGAAAGGTATGATACAGAAGGGCAGGAGGGGTGCTAGGAGTAGTTAGGGAATATAATCTGAGTTAGTTTAGAAAATATGGTTTAATGACAAGTACTCTATAAACCGAGAGATCTTAGCTTATTACTCCTACATATGTAGGCCGAAGTGTCAATACTGTACAATGTTGTGTGTCCCAGTGGTTGGGAGACCAACAGCAAACTGGAATGGCAGCAAGAGGCAAACAGAGGGGAACCTCAGCATAGATGGATCATCAGACTAGAAGAATGGTGCATAGTGATCCAAATTGGACATCTCATACCAAGCCTAGGGCATCAAACAGTGTCTACACAAACCATCAGAAGGAGCTTACACAACACTGGGCTAAAACCAGACATCCAGCAACAGCAACATTGACCTCACACCACAAGTCTCAAAAGCTATCATGGTGCAGTGCAAAATGGCAATAGAAACTGGAATTTGGAACAGGGTGAATGTTCCTGGAGGGATACCCCAAATGGCAAAGGATTGATAAACTAGAAAATGGTAAACTAGAAAAATGGTCAGAACTCTTGCAATTGACATTTAATGTGGATAAGTGCAAGATGATGCACCTGGGGGTAAAAACCCAAGGGCAGAGTATAGAATATTTGATACAGTCCTAACCATAGTATGGGACCTTAACTTGTATAGCTTAGAAGAATGACGAGTCACACAAGATATGATAGAAACTTTTATGAACATAAAGGGAATAAACATGGTAAGGTTTTCACGCTGTGTTTTTTCCGGCTTTTTTTTTTTTTTTTGTTAAACTGCCACTGCAGTTTTCAAGCACAGTCAGAAGTGGTTCCAGCTGGAAGGAGATATATAATCCTTCCTTTTATTATTCCAATTCCTTTTGAATACACTTTGAATACACTTTCCAAATAAATAAATAAAATAAAAAAACCTGTCTGGAAACCTAGCCTGAAGGAGAAAAGAAGAAAAACTACCACAACATGACAGTTTTAGAGGGGTAAAGGTTCTTGCAGTAATATCAGGAAGTAGTAGATGCGTGGAATAGCCTTCCTGCAGTGGTGGCTGCAAATACAGTGAAGGAGTTTAAGCATGTATGGGATAGGCATAAGGCTATACTTTATACAGTACAGTAACCCTCCGACATGCGATGGCCCCGACATATGATCAAATCGACATACGATGGCCTCTCAGAGGCCATCGCATGTCGATGTCAGCATCGACATACAATGCTTTTATATGTTGGGGCCATCGCATTAACTGCTATCCGACAGCGCAAAATGCTTAAGCTGCTGTCGGATAGCAGTTTAAGCATCCCGGACAGGTTCACTTACCTATCCCCGCTGCTCCGGGTCCACTTCGCGATCCTCCGGCGTCTTCTGCATCTTCTCCGGGGTCCGGGCCTCGCTTTCCGGCGTCATTATTACGTCCTGCGCACGCCGTCCCGGCACCACAACGTAATAACTTCACCAGAAAGCGAGGCCCGGAGAAGATGCGGAAGAAGCCAGAGGATCCCGAAGAAGACGCCGGAGCAGCGGGACAGCATCGGGAGCCTCTGGGACAGCATCGGGAGCGGTGAGGATGCTGTCCGGAGCGGCGGGGACAGGTGAGTATTAAATGCACTTTTTACATTGCACGAATCCCTCAACATACGATGGATTTGACAAACGATGGGTCGTTTGGAACGAATTACCATCGTATGTTGAGGGACCACTGTATAAGGCCAAGGACTAGTCATATTATTAACCACTTTAGGACACAGGGCATACAGGTACACCCTGGCTCCCTGGTACTTAACCCCTTAAGGACCAGGCCATTTTACACCTTAAGGACCGGAGTGTTTTTTGCAATTCTGACCACTGTTACTTTAAACATTAATAACTCTGGAATGCTTTTAGTTATCATTCTGATTCCGAGATTGTTTTTTTGTGAAATATTCTACTTTAACTTAGTGGTAAAATTTTATGGTAACTTGCATCCTTTCTTGGTGAAAAATCCCCAAATTTGATGAAAAAAATGAAAATTTTGCATTTTTCTAACTTTGAAGCTCTCTGCTTGTAAGGAAAATGGATATTCAATATATATTTTTTGGGGTTCACATATACAATATGTCTACTTTATGTTTGCATCATAAAATGTATGAGTTTTTACTTTTGGAAGACACCAGAGGGCTTCAAAGTTCAGCAGCAATTTTGACATTTTTCACAATATTTTCAAACTCACAATTTTTCAGGGACCAGTTCAGGTTTGAAGTGGATTTGAAGGGTCTTCATATTAGAAATACCCCATAAATGACCCCATTATAAAAACTGCACCCCCCAAAGTATTCAAAATGACATTCAGTAAGTGTATTAACCCTTTAGGTGTTTCACAGGAATAGCAGCAAAGTGAAGGAGAAAATTCAAAATCTTCATTTTTTACACTCGCATGTTCTTGTAGACCCAATTTTTGAATTTTTGCAAGGGGTAAAAAGGAGAAAATTTTTACTTGTATTTGAAACCCAATTTCTCTCGAGTAAGCACATACCTCATATATCTATGTTAATTGTTCGGCGGGCGCAGTAGAGGGCTCAGAAGGGAAGGAGCGACAAATGGTTTTTGGGGGGCATGTCACGTTTAGGAAGCCCCTATGGTGCCAGGACAGCAAAAAAAAACACATGGCATACCATTTTGGAAACTAGACCCCTCAGGGAATGTAACAAGGGGTAAAGTGAACCTTAATACCCCACAGGTGATTCACGACTTTTGCATATGTAAAAAAAAAATAATAAATTTTAGCTAAAATGCTTGGTTTCCCAAAAATTTAACATTTTTAAAAAGGGTAATAGCAGAAAATACCCCCCAAAATTTGAAACCCAATTTCTCCCGATACAAAAAACACCCCATATGGGGGTGAAAAGTGCTCTGCTGGCGCACTATAGGTCTCAGAAGAGAAGGAGTCACATTTGGCTTTTTGAAAGCAAATTTTGCTCTGGGGGCATGCCGCATTTAGGAAGCCCCTATGGTGCCAGAACAGCAAAAAAAACACATGGCATACCATTTTGGAAACTAGACCCCTCAGGGAACGTAACAAGGGGTAATGTGAACCTTAATACCCTACAGGTGTTTCACGACTTTTGCATATGTAAAAAAATTTTTTTTTTTTTACCTAAAATGCTTGTTTTCCCAAAATGTTTACATTTTTAAAGGGTAATAGCAGAAAATACCCCCCAAAATTTGAAGCCCACTTTCTCCCGATTCAGAAAACACCCCATATGGGGGTGAAAAGTGCTCTGTTGGCGCACAACAGGTCTCAGAAGAGAAGGAGTCACATTTGGCTTTTTGAAAGCAAATTTTGCTCTGGGGGCATGCCGCATTTAGGAAGCCCCTATGGTGCCAGAACAGCAAAAAAAAAACACATGGCATACCATTTTGGAAACTAGACCCCTCGGGGAACGTAACAAGGGGTAAAGTGAACCTTAATACCCTACAGGTGTTTCACGACTTTTGCATATGTAAAAAAATATATATTTTTTTTACCTAAAATGCTTGGCTTCCCAAAACTTTTACAATTTTAAAAAGGGTAATAGCAGAAAATACCCCCCAAAATTTTAAGCCCAATTTTTCCCGATTCAGAAAACACCCCATATGGGGGTGAAAAGTGCTCTGCTGGCGCACTACAGGTCTCAGAAGAGAAGGAGTCACATTTGGCTTTTTGAAAGCAAATTTTTCTCTGGGGGCATGCCGCATTTAGGAAGCCCCTATGGTGCCAGGACAGCAAAAAAAAAAAAAAACACATGGCAAACCATTTTGGAAACTAGACCCCTCGGGGAACGTAACAAGGGGTAATTTGAACCTTAATACCCTACAGGTGTTTCCCGACTTTTGCATATGTAAAAAAATATATATATTTTTTACCTAAAATGTTTGTTTTCCCAAAAATGTAAAATTTTTAAAAAGGGTAATAGCAGAAAATACCCCCCAAAATTTGTAACACAATTTCTCCCGAGTACGGCGATACCCCATATGTGACCCTAAACTGTTGCCTTGAAATACGACAGGGCTCCAAAGTGAGAGCGCCATGCGGATTTGAGGCCTGAATTAGGGACTTGCATAGGGGTGGACATAGGGGTATTCTACGCCAGTGATTCCCAAACAGGGTGCCTCCAGCTGTTGTAAAACTCCCAGCATGCCTAGACAGTCAACGGCTGTCTGGCAATACTGGGAGTAGTTGTTTTGCAACAGCTGGAGGCTCCGTTTTGGAAACAGTGGTGTACCAGACGTTTTTAATTTTTATTGGGGAGGGGAGGGGGGCTGTGTAGGGGTATGTGTATATGTAGTGTTTTTTACTTTTTATTTTATTTTGTGTTAGTGTAGTGTAGTGTTTTTAGGGTACAGTCACACGGGCGGGGGTTCACAGTAGTTTCTCGCTGGCAGTTTGAGCTGCGGCAGAAAATTTGACGCAGCTCAAACTTGCAGCCGGATACTTATTGTAATCCTCCGCCCATGTGAGTGTACCCTGTACGTTCACATTGGGGGGGGGGGGAACATCCAGCTGTTGCAAAACTACAACTCCCAGCATGTACGGTCTATCAGTGCATGCTGGGAGTTGTAGTTTTGCAACTGCTGGAGGCTCCGTTTTGGAAACAGTGGCGTACCAGACGTTTTTCATTTTTATTGGGGAGGGGAGGGGGGCATGTGTATACGTAGTGTTTTTTACTTTTTATTTTATTGTGTGTTAGTGTAGTGTTTTTAGGGTACAGTCGCACGGGCGGGGGTTCACAGTAGTTTCTCGCTGGCAGTTTGAGCTGCGGCAGAAAATTTGCCGCATCTCAAACTTGCAGCCGGATACTTACTGTAATCCTCTGCCCATGTGAGTGTACCCTGTACATTCCCAGCAAGTCACCAAATTAACCCTTAGATAAACGTGTTTCCACCAGAGCTGCCTTCGGAAAGGTGAGCTCATATATTTAGAGATCAAAGACCAGAGCTAATTAATTAAACATTTAATCTGATAAAAGGTATCACAGTGCTGACTATATAAAAATAAACAAATGACATACAGTTACAAAAATATATAAAATAGTTTGGCAAGGCATGTTCAGAAAACAAAAGATTAAGTTCTTACAGCATGATGATATAGCTGTCCTTGTCAGTGAGAGTGCTGTTCTTGGGATGGTCTTGTCAGCTTGTTGCACAGCATTGAACACCCTGAGTCTAGCATTGTTAAATATTATATATCTGCCTTTTTGGAGGGAGACTCCATTCCCCCCTCCACTCTGATCCCACCAGGGGGGCATCTCTGTCCCTGGCCCTCTTATCTGGTTGATTATATGATGGGACCAGAGTGCACGACTTCCTGCTGCTTCAAAAGAGCCTTTGACTTCAAAGGAGATGTAAACAAACAGCCAGACCCCCAATAAAATGCAATACACAAACCCATAGTCTGAATGACCTCTCACCCATGTCTTGGATAATACATCACACAGTTATAATTATAATACACATATAGGATTTTAATAATCAGGCCTTGGGCCTGACACCTCCCTCTAAGTTTTCTGCAGACACCTATGCCCAAGGGTGAGTCCCGTGCCCTTACCCATGAAAATCTGTTGCTGATCAGGTACAAGAATAAGAGGGATATCCTTATACTGACCACAAATAATGGTAACGGCAGCTCACCTGTCCCTGTGCGAGGTTGATTGGTGGGAGTTGATCTCTCTGATCAAGTCCTCAAGCCATACAAGGCCGTGCAGAAAACCTGGGTATGGTACAAAAAAGTTGCGGTCTACTTGGTACAGGTTGCCATGTACAACCCTTTTGTACTGTCCCAGTATGCTTGCAACACAGGGACTTACCTCCAGTTCCAAGAAGAAGTCCTAAAGGCCCTGATCTTTGGCGACCGGGAAAGAGCAGGCCGAAGTTCCCAAGGAACTGGAGTTATAGGTGTCAGGATCATCCCAGGCCAGCACTTTCAAGGTGAGGTCCCCCACACTGGAAAGAAGGGACGATCCCAGAAAAAATGCAGAGTGTGTCACAAGAGGGGGATATGGAAGGACACCACCACTCAATGTGACACCTCTGCATTAAAAACTGCTTCAGGGAGTATCACACTTCCATGGAGTACAACATTTTTCCTTTTCATTAAAATTTTCCATAATTTGACCCCAATGTACCAAGTCCAGAGTACATTCCAAATTTTTACCCCATAAACTACTAAATTGCCAAAAAACCATGGGTCACTGAGTCACTAGCATCGTGGGGGTTTATGTTGAGGGCCCACACATCACATTCCCAAAATAATGATTTAGAGCAAAGGGTTTGGGACAGGCATATTTTTTATGCTTTTGGTTATGCTCTGGGTTATCATTCTGGGAACATAATTGGCATATTAGTAGTAGAATTGTAATTTTTATTTTCCCCATAGAACACTTCGACCATTCCTAGAAAATAAATTTCGGGCACACCCGTCTGTTCCAAATGTCAAGTCCCCCCTATACACCTTCCCCAGGGGGGGTACTGTCTGTAACAGGGTCACATGTGGGTGTTTCTTTTTGTTATTTTCCGCTGAATATATGTAACCGTCAGCTACTGATATGCCATAGGCCTCAAATGCAAACATAGCTCTATGACTCTTGAGCCCTGTAGTGGGCCCCACAGCATTTTATGTCCACATATGGGGTATTTCCATACTCAGAAGCAATGGGGTTACAAAATTTGGGGGGAATTTTCTCCTATTACCCTTTGTGCAAATGAAAAATTTGGGGTAACACTGGCCCACTGTTCAAAACACCTGTGAGGTGTAAATACTCACTGTACCCCTTGTTACGTTCCTTGAGGGATGTAGTTTCCAAAATGATGGCACTTGAGGGGGGGGGGGGTGGGGTCCCACTGTTCTTGCACAATGGTAGCTCTGTAAACGCTCAAGGCCCCTGACCGATTCCAGCTAAATTCTCCAAAAGCAGAATGGCGCTCCTGCTCTTCTAGAACTGTTGTGCACCCGCAGAGCAGTTAAGATCCAAATATGAGGTATGTCCTTGTCACGATGCCGGCTGGCAGGTAGTGGATCCTCTGTGCCGGAGAGGGATTGGCGTGGACCGTGCTAGTGGATCGGTTCTAAGTCACTACTGGTTTTCACCAGAGCCCGCCGCAAAGCGGGATGGTCTTGCTGCGGCGGTAGTGACCAGGTCGTATCCACTAGCAACGGCTCACCTCTCTGGCTGCTGAAGATAGGCACGGTACAAGGGAGTAGACAGAAGCAAGGTCGGACGTAGCAGAAGGTCGGGGCAGGCAGCAAGGATCGTAGTCAGGGGCAACGGCAGGAGGTCTGGAACACAGGCTAGGAACACACAAGGGAACGCTTTCACTGGCATGATGGCAACAAGATCCGGCAAGGAAGTGCAGGGGAAGTGAGGTGATATAGGGAAGTGCACAGGTGATCAGACTAATTGGAACCACTGCGCCAATCAGCGGCGCAGTGGCCCTTTAAATGGCAAAGACCCGGCGCGCGCGCGCCCTAAGGAGCGGGGCCGCGCGCGCCGGGACAGGACCGACGGAGAGCGAGTCAGGTACGGGAGCCGGGGTGCGCATCGCGAGCGGGCGCTACCCGCATCGCGAATCGCATCCCGGCTGGAGGCGGTATCGCAGCGCCCCGGGTCAGTGGATCTGACCGGAGCGCTGCAGTGAGGAGAGTGTAGCGAGTGCTCCGGGGAGGAGCGGGGACCCGGAGCGCTCGGCGTAACAGTACCCCCCCCCTTGGGTCTCCCCCTCTTCTTAGAGCCTGAGAACCTGAGGAGCAGACTTTTGTCTAGGATATTGTCCTCAGGTTCCCAGGATCTCTCTTCTGGACCACAACCCTCCCAATCCACTAAAAAAAAGGTTTTCCCTCTGACCTTTTTGGATGCCAGAATCTCTTTGACGGAGAAGATGTCCGAGGAGCCGGAAACAGGAGTGGGAGGAATAGATTTGGGAGAGAAACGGTTGATGATGAGTGGTTTAAGAAGAGAAACGTGAAAGGCATTAGGAATACGAAGAGAAGGAGGAAGAAGAAGTTTGTAAGAGACAGGATTAATCTGGCACAAAATTTTGAAAGGACCAAGATAGCGTGGTCCCAACTTGTAGCTAGGGACACGGAAGCGGACATATTTAGCGGAGAGCCATACCTTGTCTCCAGGGGAAAAAATGGGAGGAGCTCTTCTTTTCTTATCCGCGAACTTCTTCATGCGTGATGAAGCCTGTAAGAGAGAATTTTGGGTCTCTCTCCATATGATGGAAAGGTCACGAGAAATTTCATCCACAGCGGGCAGACCAGAGGGCAAGGGGGTAGGGAGGGGGGGAAGAGGGTGACAGCCGTACACCACGAAAAATGGGGATTTGGAGGAAGATTCAGAGACTCTGAAGTTATACGAGAATTCGGCCCATGGAAGGAGATCTGCCCAGTCATCCTGGCGGGAGGAAACAAAATGTCGTAAATAATCACCCAAGACCTGGTTAATTCTTTCTACTTGTCCATTGGATTGAGGATGATATGCAGAAGAAAAATTTAATTTAATCTTGAGTTGTTTACAGAGAGCCCTCCAGAATTTAGACACGAATTGGACGCCTCTATCCGAGACGATCTGCGTAGGCAACCCGTGAAGACGAAAAATGTGTACAAAAAATTGTTTAGCCAACTGAGGCGCTGAAGGAAGACCAGGAAGAGGGATGAAATGTGCCATTTTGGAGAATCGATCAACGACCACCCAAATAACAGTGTTGCCACGGGAAGGGGGTAAATCAGTAATAAAATCCATACCAATCAGAGACCAAGGCTGTTCGGGGACAGGCAGGGGATGAAGAAAACCAGCGGGCTTCTGGCGAGGAGTCTTATCCCGGGCACAGATAGTGCAGGCTCGCACAAAGTCCACAACATCCGTCTCCAGAGCAATAGAAGCGAGAGATGAGTTGCACAGATTTCTTGATGCCCACATGACCTGCGAGATGGGAGGAGTGACCCCATTTGAGGATTCCGAGGCGTTGGCGTGGAGAAACAAAGGTCTTTCCTGGAGGAGTTTGCCTGATGGAGGCTGGAGAAGTGGAAATCAGGCAGTCAGGAGGAATGATGTGTTGCGGAGAGAGTTCAACTTCCGAAGCATCCGAGGAACGAGAGAGAGCATCGGCCCTAATGTTCTTATCGGCAGGCCGAAAGTGAATTTCAAAATTAAATCGGGCAAAGAACAGAGACCACCGGGCCTGGCGAGGATTCAGCCGTTGGGCAGACTGGAGGTAGGAGAGGTTCTTGTGATCGGTGTAAATAATAACTGGAAATCTTGATCCCTCCAGCAGATGCCTCCATTCCTCAAGTGCTAATTTGATGGCTAGAAGCTCTCGATCCCCGATGGAGTAGTTTCTCTCCGCCGGAGAGAAGGTCCTAGAAAAAAAACCACAAGTGACAGCATGCCCGGAAGAATTTTTTTGTAGAAGAACAGCTCCAGCTCCCACTGAGGAGGCATCAACCTCCAATAGGAAGGGTTTGGAAGGGTCAGGTCTGGAGAGCACGGGAGCCGAAGAAAAGGCAGACTTGAGCCGTTTAAAGGCGTCTTCCGCTTGAGGAGGCCAAGACTTGGGATCGGCATTTTTTTTGGTTAAAGCCACGATAGGAGCCACAACGGTAGAAAAATGTGGAATAAATTGCCTGTAATAATTGGCGAACCCCAAAAAGCGTTGGATAGCACGGAGTCCGGAGGGGCGTGGCCAATCTAAGACGGCAGAGAGTTTGTCTGGATCCATTTGTAGTCCCTGGCCAGAGACCAAGTATCCTAGGAAAGGAAGAGATTGGCATTCAAACAGACATTTCTCAATTTTGGCATAGAGTTGATTGTCACGAAGTCTCTGAAGAACCATACGGACATGCTGGCGGTGTTCTTCTAGATTGGCAGAAAAAATCAGGATATCGTCCAGATATACAACAACACAGGAGTATAAAAGATCACGAAAAATTTAATTAACAAAGTCTTGGAAGACGGCAGGGGCGTTGCACAGGCCAAAGGGCATGACCAGATACTCAAAGTGTCCATCTCTGGTGTTAAATGCCGTTTTCCATTCATCCCCCTCTCTGATGCGGATGAGATTATAAGCACCTCTTAAGTCCAGTTTGGTAAAGATGTGGGCACCTTGGAGGCGATCAAAGAGTTCAGAGATGAGGGATAGGGGGTAGCGGTTCTTAACCGTGATTTTATTAAGACCGCGGTAGTCAATGCAAGGACGTAGGGAGCCATCTTTTTTGGACACAAAGAAAAATCCGGCTCCGGCAGGAGAGGAGGATTTACGGATAAAGCCCTTTTTTAAATTTTCCTGGACGTATTCAGACATGGCAAGAGTCTCTGGGGCGGACAGAGGATAAATTCTGCCCCGGGGTGGAGTAGTGCCCGGGAGGAGGTCGCTAGGACAATCATAAGGCCTGTGAGGAGGTAGAGTCTCAGCTTGTTTTTTGCAAAAAACATCCGCAAAGTCCATATAGGCCTTAGGGAGACCGGTTACTGGAGGAACCACAGAGTCACGGCAAGGGTTACTGGGAACCGGTTTTAGACAGTCCTTGGAACAAGAGGGCCCCCAACTCTTGATCTCCCCAGTGGACCAATCCAGGGTTGGGGAATGAAGTTGAAGCCAGGGAAGTCCAAGGAGAATTTCAGAAGTGCAATTGGGGAGGACCAAAAGTTCAATCCTCTCGTGATGAGATCCGATGCACATTAGAAGGGGCTCCGTGCGGAAACGTATGGTACAGTCCAATCTTTCATTGTTTACACAATTGATGTAGAGGGGTCTGGCGAGACTGGTCACTGGGATGTTGAACCTGTTGACGAGAGAGGCCAAAATAAAATTTCCTGCAGATCCAGAGTCCAAGAAGGCCATAGTAGAGAAGGAGAAGGCAGAGGCAGACATCCGCACAGGCACAGTAAGACGTGGAGAAGCAGAGTAGACATCAAGGACTGTCTCACCTTTGTGCGGAGTCAGCGTACGTCTTTCCAGGCGGGGAGGACGGATAGGACAATCCCTCAGGAAGTGTTCGGTACTAGCACAGTACAGGCAGAGATTCTCCATGCGGCGTCGTGTCCTCTCTTGAGGTGTCAGGCGAGACCGGTCGACCTGCATAGCCTCCACGGCGGGAGGCACAGGAACGGATTGCAGGGGACCAGAGGAGAGAGGAGCCGAGGAGAAGAAACGCCTCGTGCGAACAGAGTCCATATCCTGGCGGAGCTCCTGACGCCTTTCGGAAAAACGCATGTCAATGCGAGTGGCTAGGTGAATGAGTTCATGTAGATTAGCAGGGATTTCTCGTGCGGCCAGAACATCTTTAATGTTGCTGGATAGGCCTTTTTTAAAGGTCGCGCAGAGGGCCTCATTATTCCAGGATAATTCTGAAGCAAGAGTACGGAATTGTACGGCATACTCGCCAACGGAAGAATTACCCTGGACCAGGTTCAACAGGGCAGTCTCAGCAGAAGAGGCTCGGGCAGGTTCCTCAAAGACACTTCGGATTTCCGAGAAGAAGGAGTGTACAGAGGCAGTGACGGGGTCATTGCGGTCCCAGAGCGGTGTGGCCCAAGACAGGGCTTTTCCAGACAGAAGGCTGACTACGAAAGCCACCTTAGACCTTTCAGTGGGAAACTGGTCCGACATCATCTCCAAGTGCAGGGAACATTGGGAAAGAAAGCCACGGCAAAACTTAGAGTCCCCATCAAATTTATCCGGCAAGGATAGGCGTAGACCAGAAGCGGCCACTCGCTGCGGAGGAGGTGCAGGAGCTGGCGGAGGAGATGATTGCTGAAGCTGTGGTAGTAACTGCTGTAGCATAACGGTCAGTTGAGACAGCTGTTGGCCTTGTTGCGCTATCTGTTGTGACTGCTGGGCGACCACCGTGGTGAGGTCAGCGACAACTGGCAGAGGAACTTCAGCGGGATCCATGGCCGGATCTACTGTCACGATGCCGGCTGGCAGGTAGTGGATCCTCTGTGCCGGAGAGGGATTGGCGTGGACCGTGCTAGTGGATCGGTTCTAAGTCACTACTGGTTTTCACCAGAGCCCGCCGCAAAGCGGGATGGTCTTGCTGCGGCGGTAGTGACCAGGTCGTATCCACTAGCAACGGCTCACCTCTCTGGCTGCTGAAGATAGGCGCGGTACAAGGGAGTAGACAGAAGCAAGGTCGGACGTAGCAGAAGGTCGGGGCAGGCAGCAAGGATCGTAGTCGGGGGCAACGGCAGGAGGTCTGGAACACAGGCTAGGAACACACAAGGGAACGCTTTCACTGGCACGATGGCAACAAGATCCGGCAAGGAAGTGCAGGGGAAGTGAGGTGATATAGGGAAGTGCACAGGTGATCAGACTAATTGGAACCACTGCGCCAATCAGCGGCGCAGTGGCCCTTTAAATCGCAAAGACCCGGCGCGCGCGCGCCCTAAGGAGCGGGGCCGCGCGCGCCGGGACAGGACCGACGGAGAGCGAGTCAGGTACGGGAGCCAGGGTGCGCATCGCGAGCGGGCGCTACCCGCATCGCGAATCGCATCCCGGCTGGAGGCGGTATCGCAGCGCCCCGGGTCAGTGGATCTGACCGGAGCGCTGCAGTGAGGAGAGTGTAGCGAGCGCTCCGGGGAGGAGCGGGGACCCGGAGCGCTCGGCGTAACAGTCCTTACTCAAAAGAAATGTATTTACAAATTGATGCCAACATAAAGTAGACATATTGTATATGTGAAGCAATATAACATTTATTTGGAATGCCCTTTTTCCTTACAAGCAGAGAGCTTCAAAGTTAGAAAAATGCTAAATTAAAAAAAGAAATTATGAAATTTTGGAATTTTTCACCAAGAAATGATGCAAGTATCGACAAAAATGTACCCCTAATATAAAGTAGAATATGTCACGAAAAAACTATCTCGGATTCAGAATGATTAAGAAAAGCATCCCAGAGTTATTAATGATCAAATGTGCAAAAAATGCTCCGGTCCTTAAGGTCATAATAGGCTGTTTCCTTAAGGGGTTAAATGGGCACTGTCAGATCCAAAAACTTTTGACATGTTGTAAAGCATGCAAAACTAATAGGTTTTGTTTTTTTCTTTCATTAGAAAATGTTCAGTATTTCATACTGAAAAAGCCAGTCAAACAACTGACCCCCCCCCCCCCCGCCTGCTTGGACACATACTAGTCCTGCTGTGTCCATGCATCATCACCTACGTCATGGACACACTTCCTTGATTGACAGCTGTGAGCGCAGGGCTCACAGCTAGAGGAAAAATCCTCCCACTGTCAGCCTGTGTCCCGCTACTGTCAGTGAGGACAAGCTTGGAGTTGTAGTTTTGCTAATGCTAGGGGAGATGTGAGCAGACAGCATACTGAGGGAGGGGGCGGAGACCTGCACAGTGAGGCCGCGTCCCCTACATTTGAGAGAAATTTAGACTAGTGAGCTAAATTAAAAGTGTAATAAAAAAATAAATAACCCCTTAACAACAAGGGACGTATTTTTACGTCCTCCGCCGGCTCCCGCGATATGCCATGGGGTCATGTGGTGACCCCGAGTCATATCGGGTCGGTCCCAACGGCCGGGACCCCTTGGTGATGCCCTGTATTAACCCTTCAGACGTGGCGATCAAAGCTGACCGCTGCGTCTGAAGCGAAAGTTAAAGTATCCCGGCTGCTCAGTCGGGCTGTTCGGGACCGCCGCGGTGAAATTGCGGTGTCCCAAACAGGACAGGACACCGGGAGGGACCTTACCTGCCTCCTTGGTATCCGATCGGCGAATGACTGCTCCGTGCCTGAGATCCAGGCAGGAGCAGTCAAGCGCAGATAACACTGATTACAGGCGTTAATACAAGAGATCAGTGTGTGCAATGTTATAGGCCCCTATTGGGGCTATAACATTGCAAAAAAAAAAGTGAAAAAAAAGTGTTAATAAAGATCATTTAACCCCTTCCCTAAAAAAAGTTTGAATCACCCCCCTATTTCCCATTAAAAAAAATAAAACAGTGTAAATAAAAATAAACATATGTGGTATCGCCGTGTGCGTAAATGTCCGAATTATAAAAATATATATAGTTAATTAAACTGCACGGTCAATGGCGTACACGTAAAAAATTCCAAAGTCCAAAAAAGCGTATTTTTGGTCACTTTTTATACCATTAAAAGATTTATAAAAAGTGATCAAAAAGTCAGATCAAAACAAACATAGTATCGATAAAAACTACAGATCACGGCACAAAAAAATGAGCCCTCATACCGCCCTGTACATGGAAAAATAAAAAAGTTATAGGGGTCAGAAGATGACATTTTTAAACGTATACATTTTCCTGCATGTAGTTATGATTTTTTCCAGAAGTACGACAAAATGAAACCCATATAAGTAGGGTATCATTTTAACCGTATGGACCTACATAATAATGATAAGGTGTAATTTTTACCGAAATATGCACTGCGTAGAAACAGAAGCCCCCAAAATTACAAAATAGCGTTTCGCCATGGATTTTTGGGTAAAATGACTAATGTCACTGCAAAGTAGAATTGGTGACGCAAAAAATAAGCCATAATATGGATTTTTAGGTGGAAAATTGAAAGGGTTATGATTTTTAAATGAAAAAGGATTTTCCTCCTTTTTCGTTTAAAAATCATAACCCTTTCAAAAATGCAAAAATGCAAAAACTGAAAAACCCTGCGTCCTTAAGGGGATAAAGGTGCTAGACACCTAAAAATTAGATGTACATGGTCAGGATTAAGTACTGAGTGATATACTAAAACAAATATTTTTTTGTTGGATCTGACGGGTACACTTTAAGTATATTGGGCAGACTTAATGGGTTGCATGGTTCTTATCTACCGATAAATTCTATGTATGTCACCGACCCTCCCATAGAGATGAATGGAGGGTGCGTGCCAACCCCTACTCTGTGCGCAAGGGGCGTCAGAAGTGTCGGGCATGCGGGGGGTCCCAATCAATCTTGTGATTTCTTTAGATACTTTAACTTTTTTCCCCATTTTGTTATGTTCCTTGTGCCCCCCATCATTCTGCACTCCATACCACATAATTATAATACCAAATTTAAGAAATTTTAGCAAATAAACAAAAAAATGAAAAACAAAATTTCACCCAGTACTTAGCATATCCTTTACATGGTACTTAGTTGAAGCCCCTTTGTCAGCAATTACGGCTTCCAGTCTTCTTGGGGATGATGCCACAAGGCTTTCACACCTGGTTTTGGGGTTTTCTGCCCAAAATTCGAATTCTCTCCTGGGAACAAAGTATCCACCAAATATATCTGCTTTAAGGTACCCTCTTATAAACTCGATCCACGCTATTTGGGTCCCTATAAAGTAAAAAAAAACAACTTAATCCCGTGGCTTATTCCCTCCATCTGCCTTCCTCTCTCCGGATCCCGAATCCCTTCCATGTCTCCCTCTTGAAGCCTGCCATCCACAATCGTTTTTCTCAAAAGGACATCTCGCTTCTCCCATCTCTGGTACCTCTGATGTTTTTGTTGTTAAGGAAATCTTGGACTTCAAGCTGGTCAGAGGAAAAAGCTTCTTTCTTGCGGATTGGGAATGATTCGGGCCGGAGAAAAGGTCTTGGGAGCCGCAATACAATATCCTGGACCAAGACCTTCTCAAGAAATTTCTGAACCGCAAAAGGAGGGGTAGACCAAAGGGCTTTGCGCTCCAGCCGCACTTTACCGGCCACAAGCGCATTGTTCCCTTCTCCTCTGCCGCCGGCGGGACTGGGATTTGCATCACGGGACACACCCGCATGCAAATCCCACCCCGTCACTTACCACATACCCCTGCTGCCTCCTCTGCTGCTTCTCAGCTCCAGCACGCGCGTCCCCGTCCGCACGCGCCGGAGCTTTGGAATTTAAAGGGCCAGTACACCCATAATTATGTTTCACACCTGACACTACTCTATAAGTCCCTGCACCTCCGACACTTCCCTGACAGATCTTCAGTGCCCCTAGCTTGAGATTAAGCATTCCATATTGCCTGATTGCCTTACCCGTGTATCCAGACCTTCCCTCTGTATTATTTGACTCCAAACCTTTGCTGCCTGCCTTGACCTTCTGCTACGTTTACCTATGCTACTGCCTTATCCTTCTGTACCTCGCCTCGCCCAGCCACCTGTGTGGTTGAGCCGTGTCGCGGGGTAGCGATCTGGGTGTCGCCTGCTGCAGCAAGCCCATCCTGCCTTGCAGCGGGCTCTGGTGAAGACAAGCAGCACCTTAGACTTCGCTCCCTGATACGGTACGAGTCATCAGCCACACAGGTTAGAGGATCCACATCCAGCTCCGTAACAATATCCCCATATGTCCCATTTTTATCTAAAATACTTCTTTTACTATCTTTTCAGGACAATCCTACCTATCACTATACAGAAATGTACATGTCATTTACATGTGACAACTTTCAGACACTTCAGTATTAGGCTATGTTCACACATAGGAATGTCCGCACGGAAAATCTTCGTGCTGACATTACGAAGACTGCAGGCGCCGACATAACATGCCGGCGCTAAGACCGCACAGGAGTCCACCGCAAACATCTGGTGCGGAAATTCCGCCGTGTGCACAGCGCAGCAGAATCCCGTTGAATTCAACATGACTCTGCTGCAGCGGAATCTCCATGCAGAATTCCGATGTGGAATTCTGCACAGAAATTCTAATGTGTGAACATAGTCTTACTATAGACATTCATCGTCCTTAGTCTCTTTTCCCTATTTTCCCTATTTTCCCTATGTGTCTGGAGTAAAACTCTTAAAAGGACCCTGTACAAAGCAGATGTCCTATATTACAAATTCATATTAAAGACTCACACTGTCCACAAATTACATTGCCCTTCACCATTCCCAACAAGTCTATTCACCTCCCTGATCACCACACTAATAACCCAAACAACCTTTTCATACTTTTTACTCCCTCTTTTGGTGTAAAGTGCAGGCACCTATGAAAGATTTCAGTACTAAAGACCTGCACCATTATTTCACAGTTAAGGGTCTATTCACACATACAGTATTCTGCGCAGATTTGAAGCGCAGGATTTCATACTGTTCAGTCATTCAGTTTACATTGAAATCTGCAGCAGAAAATCCTGCGCATCAAATCTGCACAGAATACTGTACGTGTGAATAGACCCTAAATCTGATAACATTCATCAAGAAATTATTTTCTAGTCCCCAATAGCTTTGATCTCTTTCTCTCCTGTATTTAAAATTTCATTTTCAGAATGTAAGTCTTGAGACTTCTTTCTTCTTTTTGCCTTACTAAATTAGTGACCCTAGTGCCTCACAACTTGTCCAATTTCTTTCCCCGGGAGTCACTTCTCACCTCACCGTATGACCTCACCCCAACACTACTAGAAACAAAGAGTCTGTGCCCTGTCCCTTACATCATGTGCTTTTAGCTAAAACTAAATCATTCAACATAAATTTTTTATTTTTTTTAATTTTTTTTAGTCTCCACCATCCCATAACCCACTTGAAGTTGAATTTTCACTCAGAGTTTTTTGGAAGACTGCAAATGCAGTTTTTGAGCCAAATCCAGAAGTGTTATTCAAAAGGAATGGGAAATAATGGAAACACAGCCTTAGGGTAGGGTCACACGTGCCCTTTCTTTCTGCATATTTGCTGCCGCGTATTTTTCTACCCATTGACTTCAGTAAAATAGGGCATGTGTGACCCTACCTTTAAGGGGGTACTCCGCTCACAGGACCCCCATGATCAGTCAGCTTGTCCCCTATCCTGATATTTTCATTTCTGCTTGTGGTATGACCATAACTCATAGGTTTGCTACCTGCACTTCAAACTTGTCTAAAACCTGCCCATTTTCTTACTGCAATGTTTACCTCTTATTTTACTAATATCCCTAATAGATTTTTAGCTCTTGTGAGCATGACCTTTACTCCATTTGCTTGAATTGTACACTATTTTTATACTTTTTTTTAAATATCTGGTATTGTTTGTATTCCAAAATACTGTATGTTGATGCTAAACACCACAGCTCATTCATTTCAATACACTCACAATTTGATCAACCACTTTCAGTAATTTTCATTTTTTTCTTTTTGCACCGTTTTCTAAATCCCCAATGTATGCAGTGAAAGAATTAGTGTTCACCTTGTATTTTGAAACTGTGTACACTTATAAACATGTAAAGTGTAAACATGTCAAATGTTCCTGTAAATGACACCTGAAAAACGTGTTATCAAAAAAAAAAAGTGATCTGCCATGGTCGCATCGAGTAATGAAGGTGTCTTTTGGTAGTATATAGTGTACCTTCATGAGATACAACTTTGAAGAGGGCAACTTTATCAGAGTGTTGAAATGATTCGACCAAGTTGTAATGTAATGATTTCCCTGAGTTTTGGCTTGACCTGGTTGCTTGGCTATGCCCAAGCCAATCTGGGCTGTGAGCAGTTAGCCAGGCTGAGTCTGCACCTGTGGGGATAGCTACTTAAGTCCAGCTCACTCTGTTTGCAGTTGCCAGTTAAAGAACTTAGTTTGAGTAACCAGCATTGTTTGTTCTCTATTATCTGGATATTGATCTTGGCTCGGCTTTTGACCTTTCTTCTGCTCTTGTGTATTGGTTTCAACTTTGTCTGTCCCTGCATGTACATGGTAGGGACTGTCCTCGTGGTTGTGGACCTGTTGTTTAGGATGGGTACCCAATTAGGCAGGGGCAGAGAGTGTGGGCAAGATTAGGGCTTGACTCTATCCCTGCCCAATGTGACAAGTGTGTTCTAAACAGGAGAGCAGATTAATAACAGCTCACCAGATCTGTGCTACACTGATGGAAACAAGAGAGAAATGCGCTTGACAAAGTCAAACACCCCCTTGTAGCAGTGGCTTGAAGTTACAGCCCAAAAACCATTGCTTAGGCCTGTTTATTAAAAGAAGATGCTACTGTGGGCTAAAAAACTGAGGTGGAACACTAGTCAGTGGAAGAAAGTTCTCTTCATAGACAAATCAAAATTTGAGTTGTTTTGGTCCAAGAGGTAAATGTTTTTGATCTTGGTCATCTGCTTGCATTCAACTCAGAGTAAATCATGGAGGAGGTTTCATTATGGTCTGTGGAAGATTTATAATGGAGGCGGTTGATGACTTAATGAAAATGGAAGGAATTATGGACTCCATGTGCTACTACAACATTCTGGTGTCTCATGCCATCCCTTCCAGCACCCATCTTATTGGTTGTGGTTTCACACTACAGTAAATAATGACTCCAAACATACCTTTTGTCTGTGCAAAATGGAAGTTCAGCCAAAAAAATGACAAGTGCTGAAGAACATGGTCCGGCCATGCCAGAATCCCTATTGTAAACCAGTTGAACCTCTTTAGAATAGGTGTGTATGAGATGTGCACATTACAAGACAAAATCGATACAAGAGAAGTGGGCTGCAATTGATGCCAGCAGGTTGATCAGCAGAATGTCCCATGTTTGTACTGCTGTGATCATTGCTGAGGGTGGATACTGTGATGAAGGGAAAACTTAGGGAAATCAGGGCTCAATTCAACAATGTTGATCCTATAGTAGAAAACATTTTCATACCTAAATACAGTAAATCCATATTTATCACAAACTAGCTTGTTTTATTCCAAAAGTCGAAGATTTGTGTGATGTATTGAAATTAATAAGAAGTGTTTTATACATAAATATTATTATTATTTCTTTATTCTATTCTCCCTGTATATACTGTGTCTTTAAACTTGTGTCAAGTCTATAAAAAAAATGACAGTCCTAAAATTACAATATTTACTAAGGAAAAACAGAAGGCATGTAAAATGCAAAGTGCAGCAGGTTTGTGTTGAAATGTGAAGGTTGAGTAAAAGGTGTCTCCTTGGGATTGACAAGAATTCTGCCTTATTCAGTCTAACTTTAATCCTGGGACACATGTCAGAGAGCATGTGATAGAATGACTTAATTTACTGGAGTGTCTTTCTTTAATTTATGGGAGATCCCTTTCTGTTTCTGTCATTCTGGCACCTCGGAAATGGCTCACACCACTACATCATCTGACCGCATGTGCCAGTCTCATGCACGTCCGACTCTTTGAAATGTCTCCTCCTCATCAGCTTAATCATCTGACACATAGGCTGTCACCATGGTGAAACCACACCATGCTTCCTAATGTTTCAGCCGCACTGATAGCCATGCTTCCCAGCAACACTCAGCGTCAGGTGGGGAGGGATCGAGTGAAGGGAGACTGGCCAAAGCCACAAGACCCCGTGCTAGTGGAGGGAGGGGTGTGTCGTGGTGCCTGCTTATTGCAGCTCAGATGTCCTGTGCATGTTCCAAAATTACTTTGTGTCTGGACATTTATGGTATGGGTTACTTGTGCCTTCTTTTTACAGTCAAGGACATTGCTATATCGAGCCCAAAGAAATTATTCCTGTCCTGTACTCCTGCCAAACAGAATATCCTAGCACAGGCCTAGTAATGAGATGGGTCATCTGATGAGATTCTTTCATGACTGCCCGCATTGCCCCTTAAGCAGGGCTTTCCCATTTTCCTATGCTACTAAATCAGCAGGTCAGGTTCAGAGGGCTTTAAAGTAGTTTCACTCGGCAAATTCAGATCATTGTAAAAAGACTGTAAAAGCCCTTTGCCTAAGAGTATATTATTACAGCTATCAAGATGTGACAGAGTCAATGGACAGTAACTATGTAACTCACTGCTCTGCAATTTCCTATAAAATCCAAACTAAAACAAACATGGTAAAAAATTCCCAGTGTTAGTACGGATGTTACCAAAGAATAAACAAATGTAGGTTCTGTTTGTCTTCTGCAAAAGCTTCCAGTCTCAAATCTCTCAAATAATGGTTTAATAGAGCATTTGGATAAATTTTTTCATGTTTACGGTATTTTATACTTCATACTTACATACAGTATATACTGAGTCACTACAATTACAGCACCAAAGTGCCCCATAAATAGTACCAGTAGAGTATATTTTTGCCCCAGCAAAGATTCCAGTGTGCAGATGTGCAGCGGGCACCTCCAAAATCAATCAGCGATGTGACTGCAGTAACATGTGTGGCCCTATGACAGCAATGCAGTCCACATGGAATTTACAAAAATAAACAGATTATTGTAATCAGCAGAACAGGTCAGTGAAAATCCCATTGACACCATGTTAGGTTTCCGGGCGGAATTCAGCTTGGACATTCCATAGTGTCGATGAGCTCTCAGGGTCACTAACACTAAGTCACTTACACTAAATAAAAAGCCAACCCTATCTTAGTAAAAGACAAATATACAATAGATATCCACATTTCCATTTTTGTTTACAGTCACTAGTGTCACTAGTCATTTACACTGCCCCTACAGTAGCCATTCCAGAATCACACTGCACTCCTAAAATTCTTAAGATTTGAACAATATCAGCACTGTACTCCCTTTATAGGTGCACTTGGATTGTAAGATATTTGCATTACTTATTTCGTTGACTTTTCCTTCACTATCCTTGGTGCCTGTTTCCTCAACTTATGCAATGTACAGTTCTTCTTTTCATTACGGTTTTTCCTCTATGATGCACAGAACTACCACCACTGACTGTGGTTTTCCTGCTAAAGACATGTACGTGTGTAGAGGGTGCAGGCAAAGTGCAAGGCAAAGGCAAAGTGCAAGGCAAAGTGCAAGGGGTTGGGCAATGACCACCCCCCAAAAAGAACTAGTGAAACAAGGACCATGTAGCTCACAGTAGTTTGCTCAATCCCAAGATGCTTTACTGCTCAGAGGCTGCTGGCTTGATAGTTACAGTAGTTACATGACAAAAAGGGGTATTCCAGGATTTTTTTTATTTGACTATGCTACAGGGGCTGTAAAGTTAGTGTAGTTCATAATATAGTGTCTGTGCCTGTGTGTGACAGTGGTCTCATAATTCTGTAATTTTCCCCCAAAATTTATTTTTTACAGCTTACGAAATTACTCAGGTCCCAGTACACGCGTTGCACCCCTTTACACTTGCTGCCCTGTCAGGCAGCTTCCATACAGCCCCCCCCCCGCACCTGTTCCTTTGTATATCTGCTTCTATGCTTGTTATATAGAGTATTGTATATAAAATGTGTTATGCCTTTAAGACCTGTTGTCATGTGATTGTAACCCAGTGAGGTACCAGTGACCATGTGACCTAAGGGTGACCTATGGGACCCGACCAGAGTCTCCCCCAAATAAGTCCTGGGTGGAGCCTCTTCACTGTTTCTCTTTAAGTCTTTGCTGAGTTGCAGTGAGGTTAAGTCCTAGGTGTGTGTCTGGAGTCCTAAAGAGGCCTAAAGTCTACCATGCAGCCACGGATCCTAAATTCCAGTACCCCACAGGTCAAGTCAAAGCCTGGTAATCTTCAGAAGGGGTGAAATCAGTCATAGTCTGCCATAGTCAAGTCAGTCCAAGTGAATCTGTCTTCAGTCAGCATGGCTCTGCAGTAAATTGTCCCAGTCCCCCATAATTCCCAGCAAGCCCTGAGGTCTCTGAAGTTAATAACCTCCTTGGGCTTAGCCAAGCTGTATAGACTGTTACACCTGTCTGAATCAGTAAAGCTGCCGTTGTTAGGTAACTTGGCATCGGAGTAATTATTTGCCCCCGTGCCTAGCCCAGGATTCAGCGGTATACCTACGGGTGGTGAAGAGGTTGAACCATGCCCTGGCATCAAGAACACAAGGGGTTAATGCCATCTGCCCCTAGGGCAGTGGTTCTCAAACTTTTTCGTGACTGTACCCCCAAAGGGTGAAAGTATGTCTGTGGGTACGGTACCCCTCACGCGTAAATTCGTGCGATGGGTACCCGCGGACAAAATAAGTCATAAAATTACATACTTTCATAATGGCGTGTGCTTACCTTTATGCTAATGCGATACTTTAATCCCCTTGTGCCATTATTCCCCCCTCCATCTCAATCCCCTTGTGCCATTATTCTCCGATATGGCCAGAGGGAATTAAAGGGAGGGGGAATAATGGCACAAGGGGATTAAGATGGAGGGGGAATAATAGCACAAGGGGTGTTTAAGATGGAGCGGGGGGGGGGGGGGATAATCATTACTTGCCCCCCCCCCCTGCATTTTAATTCCCTTGTGCCATTATTTCCCCCTCCATCTTAATCCCCTTGTGCTTAATCCCCTCGGGGGGGGGGAGAATAATGACACAAGTGGATCAGGGGGGTGGGGATAATCATCACTGCTCTCATATTAATCCCCTTGTGCCATTATTCCCCACTCCCTCTGATCTCCCTATGCCATTATCCCCCCCCCCCCTCCATCTTAATGCCCTTGTGCCATTATTCCACCATGTGCATAGCGCAGCAGAATCCCACTGAATTCAACAAGACTCTGCTGCAGCGGAATTTCCGCGAGGACATTCAAAGTGGGATTCTGCTCGGAAATTCCAACGTGTGACCATGGCCAAACTCTGACTAAGGCCAACAAGCAGAATAGTGTTTTCTGAGAGGATCTTGTTCAGCTTTCTCCTCTCTAAGAAGATGAAATTCTCCATCTCGGAGGCAGGAATGTTATGAATGATATCCTCACAGTGTAGATTGAATAGTCGCAAGAACAGTGACTTGATTGTAGACAGATTGTACCTAGGTTGAAGACATGTGGCCGAGGTGTAGGTAGTGCTGGGTGATATACTGGTTTATACCGAATACAGTTTTTTTTTATTCTGTACGATATTAATTTTTCCTATACCGCAATACCGGTGGGCCCCTCCCCCTTCAAATGAATTAATTATCAGCCGAATTGTCAGCCGCAGCGCTGTCCCCCACATCGGGCAAATAATCATATGTGACCCGCAGGTGCTGCTTCCCCCATCCTCCTGTGAGCTGCCGGCACTTTAAATGAATGAGTTGCGTGCTGCGGCGCTGGAAATGATTAATAAAGGACATCTGTACTGATTAATTTTACATATTCCTGTGCCCGGGCTGCAAAAATAAACAAAATAAACTTTGACTCACCTTCCTACGTTCCCCCGTTGCTCCGGTATCGGCCTCACTGTTCTCTGCTGCAATCTTCATGCTGCTTCCTGGGAATGGGAACGTCACACTGCTGTCAGCGTATCCCCGGCCGCAGTGATGTCCCACCTCGGCCGGTGATAGGTTGAGCGCACTGTCATGTAAGTACATGACAGTGCGCTCAGCCTATCATGTCATGTAATGAGCCGGTTGGCTCCTTACATGACAGTGCGCTCAGCCTATCACCGGCCGAGGCGGGACATTGCTGCGGCCGGTGATACGCTAACGGCTCTGTGATGTTCCCATCACCAGGAAGCAGCATGAAGATTGCAGCAGAGAACAGTGAGGCCGATACCGGAGCAACAGGGGAACATAGGAAGGTGAGTCAATTATTTTTGCAGCCCGGGCACAGGAATATGTAAAATGAATCAGTACAGATGTCCTTTATTAATCATTTTCTGCACCGCGGCACGCAACTCATTCATTTAAAGTGCCGGCAGCTCACAGGAGGACAGGGGGAGCAGTGCCTGCGGGTCACATAGATTAGTTCCCCGATGTGGGGGACAGCACTGTGGCTAATAATTCTTTTGGGGGGGGTTACATCCTGAATGCCTGATGGTGTGAACTTAATTTAATAGATTTGTTGGGTTCCCATCATAGTGCCTGGCATTTTACAAAAAAGCACATTGTGCTGTGCTATTTTTTTCCCACACTATCCATGGCATCTAAAGGCTTTTAATGGAACGTCTGAGGCAGTTGTGAATATAGCCTTAGAAAGGTAAATGGCAGATATTGATACAGTCTACTGTCTATTATCTGTAAACCTCTAATTTTCCAGAATATTCCTGTAAATATAATTTTTAATTACCGGTAAATGACAAAGATATAGTATACAGATTATCATTGAATGTACACAACATGTCCACAACAGCAGCTGTATGGACGTGCTATTATGTTTATGTCATATAAAGAAAATTTGGCTTCCACTCTTAATCCTTGTGGCTAACAGGAATTGTAAAATTGGCCAAGTGATGTGTGTTTTTTTTTTTTTGTAGAAGTGTGTTGTAAAATATGTGACCACATATACACAGTCTGATCACTTCCCTGATAAGTGTCACAACCTTTAGCTATGAACCATTTGGGTCCATTGTCTTGTTTTATACTGGTGTGTATTTATGGGATATTTGGCAGCCTATCATACATAGGCCGCTAGGGTGTCCCATGAGACCTACAGCTGTGATTTCTATAGAGAGGCAGATACCAAATACACATGCTATGTACAATATGCACTAGAGGAGGATCATCTGGGTGACATGGACTAAATATAGCAAGTGGGACGTCATGTAGTTTATTGTTTTTATAATACAGAGCTGGTCAGTCATGCATTTCAGAGGACAATGAGAATTACTGTATGTTCCTATCTAGAGATGTAGATTTTGATGCACAGGACGTTTTTATGCTAGGTAGATCGTAATATGCCTCTTTTTTTTTTTTTTATAAAGTAGTAAAAGCATGTCAGCATTACTTACTGCAATCCTCAATGTCAGCCAGATATCATTTTGCTATTTCATACACTCCTTAAGCTTCCCTCTGTGTTTCTGTTATTATCACTATAGCAGGATACAAATTTCAAAAACGAGGCTACAGTATAGGTCTACATACCATGTGAAACACATATTATAATGCGGTGACCCAGTTTGGGAGATGTTGCCCCGTACCCTTGCTGCCCTGTCAGGCAGCCTCCTTCAGTGCCACCAGGGCCCCTTGCACCTGTTTCCCCCCTGTATATATGTCCTGCATCTTTAAGAGTTATGTCATGTGATTGTTACCAAGGAGGTACCAGTGACCAGGTGATCCCAATGTTATGTTTTGCGCTCTGGCCGCACACGCTGGCTGTGAGTGCATGGTCCCCTTACCTGCTGTAGCCCCAGTACGTCACTCTCCGGGTGTTTCTCCTGCCTCCGCCTCTGCTTCTCTGCTCCGGCGTGCGTGTCCCCGTACCCTAGGGCGCACGTGCCGGAGCTTTAAGATTTAAAGGGCCAGAATGCTCATTAGTGTAATCCACCTGTGGCTCATTTATAAATTCCTCCACCCTCCTCAGTTTCCTGCCGGATCTTTGTTGCCTTGAGCCTGAGAGAAAGAATTTCTGTTATTGCCTTGCCATGTTTCTGATCTCTTGTTCTGTGACCCGACCTTGCTCCTCTGCCGCCTGCCTACTGACCTCCTGCTACGTCTAGACTACACTACTGTACTGCCTGCCCTGACCTTCTGCTATCCAGACTACAAGCTGCCTTATCCTTCCTGTGTCTCGCATCTGCTCAGCTGCCTGTGTGGTCGAGCCATGTCAGGGGTAGCGACCTGGGTGTCACCTGCAGCAACAAGTCCATCCCACTTTGCGGCGGGCTCTGGTGAAAACCAGTGGCACCTTAGACTCTGCTCCATGGTACGGTCCGAGTCATCTGCCACACAGGTCCAGCGGATCCTCAACCACCGGGGTTCCTGTCTTCAGAAACGTGAGTGTTACACCCAAGAGTGACCTATGGGCTCCATGCTAGTCTTCCCTATATAAGCCCTGGGTGGAGCTAGCTCTCTCTCTTTTCCTTACAAGTCTTTGCTGAGGTCCAGTGCAGTCGTGTCTAGTGTGTGTGTCCAGAGTGTTAGAGACCTCAAAGTCAAGTCCTGAAGCCACCATCAATTCAAGTAAGATAAAGTCACAGCTTTATGAGTCATGTCAAGTCAGTCCCTGTCATCTGTTAACCAACTGTCTACCCTCAGTAAAGCTACCGTTGTCCATAACTTGGTGTCTTGCGACACGAATACAAGGGGTTAATGCCATCTGCCCCTAGGGTAAAAGACATCTGCCCTCATCACACCCTGCTACCACAACTTTTGGCGTCCTACGAACAGGATACGGGTGTGCGCCTTATGCCACAAGTCCTCCCCTAGTCTGAACTGTGTTCAATATTGTCTTCAAAAACTGCATGCCGATGCAATTTAATTCTGCGCCAGAAAGTGTATGGGACTTTGCAAATGAAAAGTGATTTACTCATGTTGGTTGTAAAATAGAGGGGGAGGTGTAGAAAAGACTGTTATCTGCCACTGTGAATTGTACAGAGGTAGTAACTGAAGGGGTTAAGTTGGTCCGGTGTTTCCAGCTCGTGCAAGCGGCTGAAGCTCCGCCGCTTCAGTCCCCAGCGGTGACGCCTCTTCAATCAAGTGAGTTGGAACCAAAGAGCCGTCCTGTATTGCACAGGGGAAGATTTTGCAGACCGTACCAAAACAAGAAGTTCCCTCGGCACAGCCATATTGGAGGTTCCGGCTGCTGCGTCCGGCTCTGCCTCTATCCGTCAAGCTCCCGCTGCAGCGCAGACTCTGCAAACACCAACAATTGTCAGTATTAAGTCTCCAGTGTCAGGACCTGCAAGCATTAACCCATTAGTAACTGCAAGTCTGGTCGCAAGACGGATTACAACCGGCTGCCTGCAAAATAGAGGGGGAGCATCCATTACAGTACCCCCATCAGTCAAGTCCAAGCTGCCGCAACACTTCAGCAATCATCTTAAAGGGGAAAACACCTTATTCTTAAAGCAACAATGCACTCAAAACTCAACAAGATGTCGGAACCCAGCTCTCCAGATCAACCAGGCGACAGCGCCCCTTCATCTCCAGCAGTGAGGTCATCACCTGCCCCAGAAATCAGGATGTCGCCAGCTCTACCTGCAGTCAGCATGAACAGTCCTGGTGTTCCAGCGTCTGCACCGATATTCATGGGGAACCCTATCTTCCCTACCTACAATGGAGACCCCTTCCCCCTGAGGGATTTCATAGAGAGAATCCAGAGTTTGTTTGTCTTTTACTCTTTCCTTCCTAATCAACAGGTGCAATTTCTCAAAGGAAAACTCCAGAGGAAGTCCGCACCTGGCCAGCCTCCGAGAAGGCAACTGAAGAGCAGATCTTTGAAGGACTGTTTCAAGTATTTGAGTCACATTCTTCATTAGGGGTACGTCTCCAGCTGTATGAAAGGCGACAAAAGCCAGGTGAGACCTTGAGAGCATATGCAGTAGCCCTACAGAAGGCCCTAGAGACTGTCCAAAAACTAGATGGTATAACTCCCGAGCAGGGCAATAAAGTGTTAATGGACAGATTTATTGATGGAGCTCATAATAAGTGGGGCAAAGCCCAGCTGAGAATGTTAGCAGTCCAAAACCCCCCAACATGTTATTCCCCGCTTTCAAAAGACTGGCTATCCAAGTGATTGAGTCCGGGACTGAGATAGAGGAAGCTTGTGTGCCCCTTACATCTGTTACAGGGCCACTAGGGGCGGTAGCCAGATCCATACCACCTCTGTCACCAGCCCCTGCCCCAGTGTCCTCTACCTTGCCAGTCACTGCAGCCTCAGATTTACAGACTGTTAGGCAGGACATTGAACAACTGACTAAGGCTGTGAAGGAGCTTGCCACCTGGGCAGCTCCACCTGACCGTGACCCTCTCTAGAAAACCTACCCCTGCTCCTGCTCCCCACAATTTCAATTACCGCAATTCTCCGTCCAATAGACCCTCAGGACTCTCACTTTATGTGGCCCCTTGCCCCTATGTAAAAATTATTTTTGAAGGTGTACTGTTGGAGGCATTGATAGATACAGGGTCACAAGTGTCTACTATACCTAAAAGTGTTTTCTATCAGCATTGGCATGCTGGTTTATTGTGTGAGCTTGATGATGTTAACTTCCGGGTAGTTGCAGGTAATGGGCAACCAGTCCCCAGACATGAATGCTGGGACCCAACCATTCAGTTGGGAGAGCATGTACTTAGCGGGCAGGGAGTGATTGTAACTAATGTGATGGATAAGGGGTCTTCTGAGTTTATATTGGGGATGAACATTATGAAGAATTGTTTCACTGAAGTGTTAGATGCCTTGCATACCTCTCTTCCCCATACGTCCCTTCAGACCAGGGGGCAGCGCAGCACCACTTGAAAGTTCTACAGGCTGAGCAGAATTTTGCCAACAAGCAAGGTGAAATCTGCAGAGTTGGAGTTCTAGACAGCAGTTCAGTGACCTTACAACCCAACACAGAGACTATCATCTGGTGTCGTGCACGTCCTGGAGTCAACAATAGGGACTATCAAGCCCTGCTGGAACCTATGCAATTGGAAGATCATCCTCTTGTTCGAGCTGCGAGAAGCCTTGTCACTGTCACCAACGGGAGAGTCTTGGTGCGGTTAGTAAACCTGTCTGATTCTGCTACTGTCTTGCCCAAATACACTCCTGTGGCCCAGCTGTACCTCCTAGAGTCCAAAGACATTGTGACAGAATGCCTGGTGGCCTGACAGCGTGCAGCTCAAGTGGCCAAAGGATCCAGTGTGAGCCCTCCAGAACCCTGGTGGGCGCAACTCTAGGTTGGAGATGACACTACCCCAAGGGACCAAGTCAATGGAATCATTAATGCTGCCAAGAGGTACCATGAGGCTTTCAGCAAGCACCCCACAGACTTCGGGCAGACTTCAATGATCCAGCACCGTATCCTCACAGGGGACCGCCTGCTTATCAAGGAAAGACACCGCCCAGTTGTGCCAGGCATGTATCAGACTGTCAAGAAAATGCTGACCGACATGAAAGAGGCAGACGTGATCCAAGAAAGTCAGAGCCCCTGGGCTGAACCACTTGTCCTAGTCAAGAAAAAGGACAGAACCATCCGTTTTATGTGTTGACTACAGGAAATTGAACAATGTCACACACAAGGACACTTATCCATTATCCAAGATCGAGGAGTCACTCACCGCCCTCGGGTCGGATGCTTACTTCTCCACCCTAGACTTAACCAGTGGATATTTGCAAGTGCCCATGGCTGTGGAGGATTGGAAAAAGACCACCTTCATGACACCTATGGGACTGTTCGAGTTTAAAAGTATGCCTTTGGGCTGTGCAATGCCCTTGCTATGTTCCAGCGTTTGATGGAAAGGTGTCTGGGCCATCTGAATTTTCAAAGTGTCCTATTGTACCTGGATGATGTCATTGTGTATTCCAAGTACTACCAGGAACACCTCAGTCATCTGTCAGACGTCTTCCAAGTCCTGATCAAGCATGGGCTGAAGATCAAGTCTTCAAAGTGTCATCTGCTGAAACCTCAGGTTCACTACTTGGGTCATGTTGTCAGCGTCGAGGGAGTCCAGCCCAATCCTGAAAAGGTGGAAGTTGCAAAGAACTGGCCTACCTCGTGCACAGTGAAAGATGTCAGGAGCTTCCTGGGATTTGCCGGCTACTATCGCCGCATTCATTCCCCACTTCGCCCAGATGGCAGAACCCCTCACAGCACTCTTACAGGGTACGGTGAAGGAGAACTACAATGGAAGACTACCTATTGAATCGGCCGAAGAGGAAGAGACAGCATTCCGAGCTCTTAAACGTCTGCTGACAGAACCCCCCATCTTGGCATATCCAGACTACAGTCAGCCATTCCGGCTATATACTGATGCCAGTTTCGAGGGTCTGGGAGCTGTCCTGTCCCAAGTCCAAGAGGGGAAAGAGAGAGTGATTGCTTATGCCAGTCATAACCTGCAAGGGGCAGAGAAGAACGATGCAAATTACAGCTCATTCAAGTTGGAACTTTTCGCCCTGGTATGGGCCGTGACCGAAAAGTTCAAAGACTATTTGGCTGCCATGCCCTTTACTGTCTACATGGATAATAACCCGTTGGCCCACCTAAACACTGGCAAGTTGGGTGCCATCGAACAGAGTTGGGCTTCAAGATTAGCCAATTACAGTTTCACCATCAAGTACAGAAGCGGCAAGTCGAATGTCAATGCCGACGTACGGTCTAGGATGACCCCGGCGAAGGACCCCCTGTCGAAGACGTGTGGGAAGACATGGAGATGCCCCATGTTACGCCGAGTGCTCCGGGTCCCTGCTCCTCCCCGGAGCGCTCGCGGCGCTCTCCTCTCTGCAGCGCCCCGGTCAGACCCGCTGACCGGGAGCGCTGCACTGACACTCACGACGGGGATGCGATTCGCATAGCGGGACGCGCCCGCTCGCGAATCGCATCCCAAGCCACTTACCTGTCCTGGTCCCCGGCTGTCACGTTCTGGCGCACGTGGCTCCGCTCTCTAGGGCGCACGCGCGCCAGCTCTCTAAGATTAAAAGGGCCAGTGCACCAATGATTGGTGCCTGGCCCAATCAGTCTAATTAGCCTCCACCTGCTCCCTGCTCATATAACCTCACTTCCCCTTCACTGCTTTGCCAGATTTTGTTGCCTTGTGCCAGAGAAAGCGTTTAGTGTATGTCCCAAGCCTGTGTTCCAGACCTTCTGCTGTTGCCCCTGACTACGACCATTGCTGCCTGCCCTGACCTTCTGCTACGTCCGACCTTGCTCTTGCCTTGTCCTTTTGTACCGCGCCTGTCTCAGCAGTCAGAGAGGTTGAGCCGTTACCGGTGGATACGACCTGGTTGCTACCACCGCAGCAAGACCATCCCGCTTTGCGGCGGGCTCTGGTGAATACCAGTAGCAACTTAGAACCGGTCCACCGGTACGGTCCACGCCAATCCCTCTCTGACACACAGGATCCACCTCCAGCCTGCCGAATCCTAACACCCCATTTTACCAACAGTTCGTGAACCAGAATGTTGTGACCGACTCATGGATGGTGAACCCAGGTCCAAAAAAGGTTACAGAAGACCTATACACCTGGAAGACTCTTCAAGACGAAAGTCGAGTCATGGGGGATCTTTTGGACTACCTTCTGGTGAAAAAGGTACCAACCCGTCTATGCCAGGCTCAGTGTGACTATGAGCTGAAACGTCTCATGTGACAGAGGAAGCAACTGTTTGTACACAAGGGACTGTTGTACCGAACTTCTTTGGGTCCGGTCTGGTCAGATTATGGTTCCCTGAAGATGCGCGGCGATGGTCCTCAAAGCCTATCATGATCAGTCGGGACACTTTGGAGTCCACAAGACCGAAGATTCTGTTGGATCGGAATGTGGAGTGACGTGCAGTGAATGTGCAGTATGTAACGTCACTAAGAGTGTGCGCAAGGACGCAAGAGCACCCCTCCATTTTATCCAGAGGGAAAGGTCTAACCAGTTGTTCGCACTAGACTATGTCAAGTTGTCTGCTACCTGGTCCGGGTAAACTTATGCTCTCACCATGGTGAATCACTAAAAGTGGGTTGTCGTTGTACCCAAAAAGAACCTCACAGCCAAGACAGCGGCCCAGATGTTCTACTCCAATTGGGTGCAAACCCTTGGGTGTCCAGAGTCTGTCCTGACGGACAGTGGATTGGCCTTTGAGGCCCAACTCTTCCAAGAGCTGTGTCAATTCCATGCCTATAAGAAACCCTGGACTACTGCTTACCACCCCCAGGGGAATGGGCTCTTTGAGCGCATCAATCAAGTTTTTATCCACATGTTGTGAGCAGCCTCTGTCTCAAGACATGAAGAGTGGCCCCAGTTGCTGCCCGAACTATTGGAGATCTATAATAACACAGTCCATTGTTCTATTGGGTACACCCCATTCTACTTGATGATGGGGCGACATGGACAGCTACCTAAGGACCGAGCATTTGGGCTCCAAGCCCCGTTCAACAACTCTCCGCAAGCCTCCCTGGAGTGGGTCTCTGACCACCAGAAAAGAATCCAAGAAGCCAAAGAAATTGTCAGCAAGAAGATGGGAGGCTCAGCAAAGACAACAACAGGACTATAATCGTGATGCCTCTGCCAAAGCACTTCAATTGGGCGACAAAGTGTGGCTGCGGAAGTTTCCAAGAACCCATAAGTTAGACTCTATCTGGGAGACAGAACTGTACACGGTGACGGCCATACCCTATCCAGATTCTGATGTGTACGAAGCGAAAAAGCATGGGTATGAGCCATTAGTTGTTCACTGAAACCGGATCAAGTTGTGTCTAAAAGAAGATCTGCCAGTGCTCCCAGCACCATCTCCTCCAGCCGTCAGTGTATAAGGTTATGTACCACACATAGCCAGTTCATATGTAAACTCTTAAGTTCGGACTGTAACATTACTTGTAGTCCCAGTCCACAAATGTCCAATGTATATATATATATATATATATATATATATCTGTCTAACATTTTTCTGTCCTCGTGTACAGGGTACTCTACTGGCCAAAGGGTTTCCCTGAAACTAAAAGTAAGACACGTGTAGAGGCAGAGTACATTATGCAGAGGTAAACATCTGGAGGGCCACAGTTTGGAGACGCCTGTGCAGTGATGTCCAAACTGTAGCCCTTCCAGATGTTGCAAAACTACAACTCTCAGCATACCCAGACAGTCCAGGCATGCTGGGAGTTGTATTTCTGTAACATCTGGCCCTTCAGATGTTGCAGAACTACAACTCCCAGTATGCCTGGACAGTCTGAATATGCTTGAAGGGCTACAGATTGGACACTACTACACAGTGGTCTCCAAACTGTTCTCTTCCAGTTGTTGCATAACTATATCCTACTCCTACATGTCCTTCGACTGTCTGGGCATGCTGGGAGTTGTAGTTTTGCAACAACTGGAGGCACACTGGTTGAGAAACACTGAGTTAAGTAACAAACTCTCTTTGCAAGTGCTTTGCAACCAGTGTGCCTCCAGCTGTTGCGTAACTACAACCCCAGCATGCACAGACAGCCAAAGGGTATGCCGGGAGTGTTAGTAGTATGCCTCCAGCTGTTGCATAACTACAACTCCCAGCATGCCCTTTAGCTGTCACTGCATGCTGAGAGTTGTAGTTGAACAGCTGGAGGCACAATAGTTGTAAAACACAGTTTGTTACCTAACTCGGTGTTTCGCAACCAGTGTGCCTCCAGCTGTTGCAAACTACAACTCCCAGCATTCACTGATAGACCATACATGCTGGCAGTTGTAGGTTTGCAACAGCTGGAGGCACACTGGTTGCAAAACACTGAGTTAAGTAACAAACTCTGGGTTTTGCAACCAGTGTGCCTCCAGCTGTTTCACAACTATCACCCCCAGCATGCAGGGACAGCCAAAGAGCATGCTGGTAGTTGCAGTTTTGCAACAGCTGGAGGTTTGCCCACCCCCCCACACTCTTTATTTTTATTTGAGGGGGGGGGAGTAACTGTGTAGTGGTATATGTATATGCAGTGTTTTACTTTTTATTTTGTGTAGTGTAGTGTTTTCAGGGTACTTTCACATGGGCGGGGGTTAACAGCAAGTTTTTTGCAGCAAGTCTGAGATGCAGCATTTTTCTGCTGCAGCTCAAACTTCCAGCAGGAAACTCGCTGTGAACCCCCACCCGTGTGAATGTACCCTTAAAACACTACACTACACAAAATAAAAAGTAAAAACACTACAAATACATATAACCCTACACAGTTACCCCCCCCCCCCCCCCAATAAAAATAAAGAATGTCTTGTATGACACTGGTTCCAAAACGGAGCCTCCAGCTGTTGCAAAACAACTCCCAGTATTTCCGTAAAGCCATTGACTGTCCAGGCATGCTGGGAGTTTTGCAACAGCTGGAGGCACCCTGTTTGGGAGATACTGCCGTAGGGTAATTTTGGTATTGAAGCAAGTGTAATTCTTGCATCCGGGTCCGTCCCTATGCAAATCCCTTAATTAGGCCTCAAGTGCGCATGGCGCTCCCTCACTTAAGAGCCCTGTCGTATTTCAAGGCAACAGTTTAGGGCCACATATGGGGTATTTCTGTACTCGGGAGAAATTGCCTAACAAATTTTGGGGGGATTTTTCTCCTTTTACCCCTTATGAAACGGTAAAGTTGGGGTCTACTCTACCTCAGGAACTGGTCACAGCAGGAAAAATTAACAGCTTTAAAACAGGATTAGATACATTCCTGGAACAAAATAACATTAATGCTTATGAAGAAATATAAAATCCCATCCCTTCCCCAATATCGCGCCACACCCCTACCCCTTAATTCCCTGGTTGAACTTGATGGACATAAGTCTTTTTTCGACCGTACTAACTATGTAACTATGTAAGTATGTTGTTGTAAAAAAAAAAAAAATTTACACTAACATGCTGGTGTTGCCCCATATTTTTCATTTTCACAAGAGGTAAAAGGAAAAAAAGACCCCCAAAATTTGTAAAACAATTTCTTCTGAGTAAAGAAATGTCCCATATGTGGACGTAAAATGCTCTGCGGATGCACAAGGCAGCTCAGGAGTGAGAGCACCATGTACGTTTCAGGTGATTTGATCGTTACAACGGTTCTGACATAAACGCAAAAAAAAGAAACACCCACATGTGACCCCATTATGGGTCAACTACACCCCTCACGGAACATAACAAGGGGTATAGTGAAACTGAACACCCCACAGGTGTTTGAAGAATTTTCGTTAAAGTTGGACGTGAAAATGAAAAATTTGCATTTTGTCACAAAAATGCTGGTGTTTCATTTTTCATGTTTCATTTTCACAAGGAGTAATAGGAAAAAATCCTCCCAAAATTTGTAACCCCATTTCTTCTAAATATATAAGTACCCCATATGTGGAAATAAATTGCTCTGCGTGTGAACTACAACGCTCAGAAGAGAAGGAGCGCCACTGGGCTTTTGGAGAGAGAATGTGTCTGGAATTGAAGGCCGTGTGCATTTAAAAAGCCCCCATGGTGCCAGAACAGTGCCCCCCCCCCCCCATGTGACCCCATTTTGGAAACTACACCCCTTACTGAATGTAATAAGGGGTGCAATGAGCGTTTACACCCCACAGGTGTCTGACAGATTTTTTTTTACTTAAATTTTTCATTTGCACAGCCCACTGTTTCAAAGATCTGTCCAAAGCCAGTGGGGTGTAAATGCTCACTGCACCCCTTATTACATTCCATGAGGGGTGTAGTTTCCAAAATGGGGTCACATGTGGGGGGGGGGGGGGTCCACTGTTCTGGCACCATGGGGGCTTTGTAAAATTTTGGGAGGCTTTTTCCCAAAAAATGAAAATAAAAAATTTGGGGTAACACCAGCATTTTAGTGCATAAAATCAAATTTTTCAATTTCACATCTAACTTTAGCAGAAATTTGTCAAACAACCGTGGGGTGTAAAGGCTCACTGTTCCCCTTGTTACGTGCCTTAAGGGGTGTAGTTTCCAAAATAATATGCCATGTGTTTTTTTGTTTTTTTTTTGCTGTTCTGGCACCACAGGGGCTTTCTAAATATGACATGCCCCCCAAAAACAATTTCAGCAAAATTTGCTTCCCAAAAGCCAAATGTGGCTCCTTCTCTTCTGAACATTGTAGTGCACCCACAGTGCACTTGACGTCCACACATGGGCTATTTCCATACTCAGAAGAAATGGGGTTACAAATTTTGGGGGCATTTTCTCCTATTACCTCTTGTAAAAATTGAAAATTGGGGGGGAAAAACTGCATTTTAGTGAAAAAAAAATCTTTCATTTACACATCCAACTTTACTGAAAAGTCATAAAACACCTGTGAGGTGTTAAAGGGGTTATCCAGGAAAAAACTTTTTATATATATATATATATATATATATATATATATATATCAACTAGCTCCAGAAAGTTAAACAGATTTGTAAATTACTTCTATTAAAAAATCTTAATCCTTTCAGTACTTATGAGCTTCTGAAGTTAAGGTTGCTCTTTTCTGTCTAAGTGCTCTCCGATGACACATGTCTCGGGAACCGCCCAGTTCAGAAGAGGTTTGCTATGGGGATTTGCTTCTAAACTGGGCGGTTCCCGAGACACGTGTCATCAGGGAGCACTTAGACAGAAAAGAACAACCTTAACTTCAGAAGCTCAAAAGTACTGAAAAGATTAAGATTTTTTTAATAGAAGTAATTTACAAATCTGTTTAACTTTCTGGAGCCAGTTGATATATAAAAAAAAAAAGTTTTTTCCTGGATAACCCCTTTAAGGCTCACTGAACCCCTTGTTATGTGCCATGAGAGGTGTTGTTTCCAAAATAGTATGCCATGTGGTTGTTTTTTTTGCTGTTATGGAACCATAGGGGCTTCCTAAATGTGACATGCCCCCCAAAAAATCATTTCAGCAAAATTCATTTTCGAAAATCCCCTTGTTGCTCCTTCCCTTCTTAGACCTCTAATGCACTCACAGAGCACTTTATGTTCACATATGAGGTATTTCCTTACTCAAGAGAAATTGGGTTACACATTTTGGGGGGGCTTTTTCTTCTTTTACCCCTTGCAAAAATTCAAAAACTGGGTCTACAAGAACATGTTAGTGTAAAAAACATTGAGATTTTGAATTTTCTCCTTCACTTTGCTGCTATTCCTGTGAAGCACTATTCCTATGAATATCATTTTGAATACTTTGAGGGGTACGGTTTTTATAATGGGGTCATTTATGGGGTATTTCTAATATCAAATCCCCTTCAAAACTGAACTGGTCCCTAAAAAATTCAGATTGCTAAAATTTTGTGAAAAATTTGAAAATTGCTGCTGAACTTTGAAGCCCTCTGGTGTCTTCCAAAAGTAAAAACATGTCAACTTTATGATGCAAACATAAAGTAGACATATTGTATATGTGAATCAATATATAACTTATTTGGTATGTCTATTTTCCTTACAAGCAGAGAGCTTCAAAATTAGAAAAATGTAAAATGTTTAAATTTTTCATGAAATCTTGGAATTTTTCACCAAGAAATGATGCAAGTATTGACTAAACTTTACCATCATGTTAAAGTAGAATATGTCACAAAAAAAACTATCTCTGAATCAAATTCATAAGTAAAAGCATCCCAGAGTTATTAATGCTTAAAGTGACAGTGGTCAGATGTGCAAAAAATGCCCGGGTCCTTAAGGTGAAAATGGGCTTGGTCCCCAAGGAGTTAAAGAGGCCTGTAAAAAAATGCAATCTGATTGGTTGCTATGGGCAACTGCACCACTCTTCCTCTGCACAGGTTTTGATAAATTTCCCCCTATGTGACTCTGTTCGACCATTGAAATCAATGTGGTCCGTTGCTTACGTTTACAGTACAATGAGAAATGCCAAAAACGGGAGGCCAGCGGATACAATTATCGGGGGCACAAAGCAGTGTAAACCTAGCCTAAAAACTTGTTTATAGGGAAAATTGGAAATGGAATACTGGACTGGACCTGGTGATATAGTTGTGCTGGAGTTCATGCAGTCATGTGATCCTCTGACAACGCTCAGGTGAGTGAAACTCATTAGGATCTGGAGACGGCATGTGGGATATTATGGGATTTTAACCAGGGCGTGAGGAGCAATAAAGTGCAAAGTTGATTATTTTGGAAGGTGTCATGCACAGATTTTTGCTCTTTTCCTTCCTTTGGTTGGACTTTTTTTTATGACAGTGGGTTGCTGCTGCTTGAATATTCAGCCGACTAAGTAAATAAAGCTCTAACGTAGAGACTGCCGTCAGGAGTTGAAGGAGAAAAGCCCTGGGAGAGCAGCGGAGCGCTCAGAACCGCCGTCAGAGTTGGTGAGGTCCTTCTTACACTTGTCACCTCGGTTTGAAAAATAATAAGAAATGACTTGATTCCTGGCAAAAATGCTGTTAGACCTGTTTATAGACCTGGTTTGTGAGATTCTTATGTGTATGAGGAACATTTCACGTCATTTCAACAGAATCAGCAAATGGATCTCCTATTGCTGACGTGAACAGAGCCCTACAAGCTTTTTTTTATAGTATTTTCTTGCATGTTGGAAGATGGCAACCACAAAAAGTAATTTTATTAAGGTCATTAAGTATTTGTTTATTCCTGACATCCTATGTTTGGTGGCAGCAATTATTGTGTTATTTTGAAGGTTTGTGTACATGTTTTATACATATATAAAAAAAAAAAAACTTTTTGCAGTATTTGGATCTGTAGCAGTTTTCCAAAATACAGTAATAGCATTTTGGGACTGTGGTGTGTGTGTGTGTGTGTGTTTATTTTTTTTGTTTTTTGTTTTTTGCCAAATTCATTTTTTTTTAAATTATTTTATTGTAAAAAAAAAAATCCTTGAGTCGCATGAATTGTCATGATAAAAACACAGCAGAAAAAGACTAAAACCCACTATTTATGAAAAAAAAAAAAAAAAAAAACACACTACATCTTGGAAGTGCAAAATGACGGCATTTTTTTGTGGCTTTTTTTTTTTTTTTAAGGTAAAAAAAACAAACAGAAAAAAAATAAAACAAGTAGGAACTTAACCTTATTATTTTTCACACACCAGATGCACCAGAATCTTGCTGCTGCTACCTTTTTAGGCTAGGTTCACACTATGGAATTTCCGACCAAAATTCTACTTAGGAATTTCGGTGGAAATTCCGGTGCAGCAGAATCCCATTGCTGGCAATGGGATTCTGCTGCACAGTGCACACTACGAAATGTCAGGGGCAGGATGGACTTGTTCATTCTTCAGGAGGAATCCGCTCCGCCTATGGGGACTGCAATGTCTGCGCGGTCCTTTGCCGACTGATTCCATGCGGAATCTGCATGCGGAAATCCTGAAGTGTGAATGGGAGTTTGGAATACAATCTGAAGTCTATCGGGCTTTAATTTGATGCGGAATCCGCATGTGTGAATATAGCCTTAGAAGCTTGGGCAGAATTTTTCTGGAAGTGTGAACCTAGCCTTGGAATCCTGCTCCTATATTTGGGCCTGTAAATGTTCATCATTAGTTGCATTTATATGTTCCACTAGTTCATCATTAGTTGCATTTATATGTTCCACCAGCGTTTTCCAACCAGCATTCCTCCAGCTGTTGCAAAACTACGATTCCCAGCATGCCCGGACAGCCTTTGGCTGTCCGGGCATGCTGGGAGTCGTAGTTTTGCAACAGCTGGAGACACACTGGACCGGAAACACTGCGCTAGAGTTTGGCACCTGTAAATAAGCTAGTGTGCAAGGGGATGTGCTGCCTTTATGCTTAATAATTTACTATACATCGCTTACATAATTTTAATACTTTTTTGGAAAAGAGGATGCATCTTATGGCTCGTAATGATTTTTTTTCACTGTTGCATTTTAGTTTTTGCAGCTGTCCTATATTCCAGACAAGGGAATCTTGTAGAAGGCCAATATTGTGATGTTTTCCTATGCATGAGACTCGGTAACCTCCTCAAGGCTACGTTCATCTGACTCTGCACCGTCGGGGGCTGTGACATAATCACAAGGTCAGTCCTACTGTAAGACGTGAGGCTCGGTGAGATCACCAGAGGGAGTCTAGCATGGTTAATGATAAAACTAAATCTGTGCATTTGGGAGGAGGAGGAGGAGGAGGTAGGGAGGGCAATGCTCCAATATGGCTTTGTCTTCCTGTCTGAAAATGGTCAGGTTTTCAAGTGAGCCGGGAAGTTGTGTCATTAAGGCCTATACTCCCCAATGTTTCTACTCAAAGTTAGGGTACGATCCCACTACGTTTTTACCCCGGTTAATCGTATCTGTTGGCATCCTGCCAAAAGCGGAATGCCGATGATACTGTTAACAGGAGCAGCGGACCCTGTTCACTTCTATGGCTGAACGGAGTCACCTAGGGGGAGATTGATCAAAACCTGTGCAGAGGAAGAGCGGTGCAGTTGCCCATAGCAACTAATCAGATTGCTTCTTTCATTTTTAAAGAGGCCTGTGAAAAATGAAAGAAACAACCTGATTGGTTGCTTTGGGCAACTGCACCATTCTTCCTCCAGACAGGCTTTGATAAATCTCCCCCCTAGCTAGTGACTCAGTTCGGGATGTTTGCGCTATTTCAAAAACACTCAGGGCCGGTGCAAGGATTTTTGCCTACAGTAGTGAGGAGAATACACAATGATATCAGTTATTACAGGTGACGTCTTCTCTATAGTGAGGACAGTGACTACAGGTGACGTCTTCTCTATAGTGAGGAGAATACACAATGATATCAGTGACTACAGGTGATGTATTCTCTATAGTGAGGAGAATACACAATAATATCAGTGACTACAGGTGACGTCTTCTCTATAGTAAGGAGAATACACAATATCAGTGACTAGAGGAGACATCTTCTTTATAGTGAGGAGAATACACAATGATATCAGTGACTACAGGTGACGTCTTCTCTATAGTAAGGAGAATACACAATGATATCAGTGACTACAGGTGACGTCTTCTCTATAGTGAGGAGAATACACAATAGTATCAGTGACTATAGCTGACGTCTTCTCTATAGTCTTTCCTTATCTAATTCAGATGGTACATACCGCATGACTTGTTCCAGTTAAATCTTCTCTCTGCAGAGCTGTGCCTCAGAGAAGTGATCACACAGCTTGCACACAGCACACGCTTGTCAGAGCGCCCAAGCCTGGCGGCGGCATGGCTGCAAAATGTTTAGTAAGAAAAAAAAACTGTTTAATTTTTCCAACATTCCCCCCCCCCCCCCCGGGTCTGCGGCGTCAGCACCGTAAGGCAGCCGCTTTGGCCGCCTTATTATTGCGCCGGGCCTGAAAACACTACAGCCCCCATCATGAAACTACTTCAAATAGTGGATATATCCTGAACAATGTCACTATGGGTGACTCCGTTCAGCCATTAAAGTGAATGGGTGCATCTGCTGCTTCAGGTTACAGTATATATCCGCATCGACTTTCAGCAGGATGCCAACAGCTACAATAAACTGGGGTAGGAACGTAGTGTGATCAAGCCATTAGGAAGAATTCCTCCAGACCCAGCTTTCCAGATCACTCAACATATGCTCGTCTTTATATATGGCCATCTATGTTTTTACACAGGGGTCTCTATTGTCTATGTCCACAAATTAATAATTGGTGCCATTTGGTAAATAGAATAGGGTGCCCGAGGGTATGTTCACACATGCATATTTTCCTGCAGATTTTCTTGAACAGATTTTGCCACCCACTGGGATCAATAGGTAGCAAAATCGGCTAAGGAAAATATGCAGCAAAATACATAGCAGGAACTGTATGTGTGAAAGTATCCTAAGGCCACGTTCACATGACGGAAATTCCACCTATGTGCATGAATTCTGCATCCGCATTGATTTTGTGAAGAATTCTACAGTTTAACATTTGTGTAATCAGTGCAGAATTCAGAATGATTCTGCATCTCAGTTAAAAGATGGACTTTATTTAATAGAACAGTCAAACTTTGTGTGAATTACCCACAAATTCGGCAGAAATCAAGGCCCATTGACTTGAATGGGATTCCACAGCCGAAGTCCGGAAAAGTATAAGACCGGCCTGCAGAAATGACTGTTATCTCAGACTTTCCCAGCTTGCAATGTTGCAATGTGGCCGGGACCTGACTGGGTGGGGTGGCTGATGTGTGGGAGGGAGAAAAATGGAATTGTGGGATTTATAGTAAAAAAAATAAATAAATAAATAAATAAATAAAAAGTCAAACAGGAAATACCAGTTCACAAAAAAGCTAGCCACAATGTTATGGTAATCTCACAACATAGCCATTTAGCCCCAGGACAAGCGCAGATCCTTCCTAAGCATGTCCATTACTGTCTGCCAGGTACGTACTAAAATCACCTTATGGTGGAGAACCCCTTTAAGATGGAATTCCGCACAGAATTTCCTGGCCTAAGGCTGGGTTCACATGACAGAAATTCTGTACTGAATTCTGCACGGAACGAGGAACGATTGCAACCAGCTGTCAGCTTACTGATTCATTACCAGGCAGAACAACAGAGGAGCAGCACAAGGCAGAGTTTCTTTAATGTGAACTATACAATTGTGTTCACTTTATAGTTTATCTGCATATTGTGCTGTGATCTTTACAGTTAAATTGGCCAACGACATAGCCGTAATGTGTGGGTGTGTTTACATGGAACATTTTGTGCCTGAGTGCCAACTGCAGTATCTTGTATCTTTGAGGGACAGATTACATTTTTTTTTCTCATACTATAGACTCTTTTGATCACTAGGGGCAGTATTGGGCCTGTACAGTAACTTCTATGTCTGACCAGCTGGTGGGATTCATCACACTGTGCATGTCATTGTGTAATACTGACAAGTACTGCTGCCACTAGTGTTTTAACTCCTGCTGCACAGTCAAGCTTCTTGTAGAGATTTTTTTTCTTAATAAATGTATGTTTTTTGGAGTGCTATGTTTTAAGTTACAAGCTATATGCGTGCAAGTCCTTGTTTGTCCATAGTTGTAGGCTTCTGGCTTTTACATTGTTATAGTTAGACACTTTTATCACACTGACTTCAGTTCACTGAATAAGAAAAAACTAAAGAGCATATACCTCACAACTGGGTAATGCAAGTGCAAGGGGAAACTGCTCAACCCAAGAAATCCTCCTTAACTGACTAATAAGTGTTCATTGCTTAAAGGGGTACTCTGCTGGAAACATCTTATCGCCTATCCAAAGCATAGGGGATACGATGTTATATTGCGGGGGTCCCACCACTGGGGACTTCCGCGATCTCTGGGCCGGCAGGGCGGTGTCCGGAACTCGGAAGCTTGCAGCCCCCGTTTATGCCTTTGGGAGGGGGCGTGATGGCTAGTACATAGCCGTCATGCGTCCTTCCATAGAAGTGAATGGAGGGGGCGTGGCGATTTGCATTGCTAGTCATCGGGCAAGGAGCGGACTTCGCTCTGTGCACTGAATGGCAGGGTGCTGCAGCGGAGAATGCGGTGGTCTCCAGCAGTGGGACCCCCACAATCTAACTTCTTATCCCCTATCCTTTGGATAGGGGATAAGATGTTTCCAACGGAGTACCCCTTTAAGGTAGTGTTTCCCAAGTGCCTCCTGCTGTTGCAAAACAACTACTCACAGCATATCCAGTAGAGATGACTTACAGTGATTCAATTCATCATGAACTTCTTGGCTCGGCAGTTGCTGACTTTAGCCTGCATAAATTAGTTCAGCTTTCTGGTGCTCCGGTGGGCTGGAGACTCTCTCCTAGGACTGTATCCACCTTTTCCAGCCAACTGGAGCATTGGAAAGCTGAACTAATTAATGCAGGCTAAAGTCAGCAACCACCGAGCCGAGAAGTTTGTGATGAATTGAATCACTGTAAGTCATCTCTACTGAATCGAATTACTATAACTTCGCTCATCTCTAATACCCAGACATGCTTTTGGCTTTGAGGCTTCGTTTACACACATTTGAATTGGCTCCCCCTTTTTTTTTGTCCTAAAAATCCCTTAACCTCTTCAGGACATAGGGCGTATGGATACGCCCTGCATTCCGAGTCCTTAAGGACCGAGGGCGTATCCATACACCCGTGGGAAATCCGGCCCCCACCGCTAGCCGGTTGGGGACCGGAGCCGGATGCCTGCTGAAATCGTTCAGCAGGCATCCCGGCATATCGCCCAGGGGGGTCATTATGTCCCCCCATGACGGCGATCGCAGCACATCGCTCATCAATTCAGATGAGCGATGCGCTGCGATTCCGTTCCCCGCCGCTCGCCGGGCGGGGATCGGAGCTGGATGTCTGCTGATTTCTATCAGCAGACATCCCGGTAGTGTGCTGGAGGAGGTCCGGAGGACCTCCTATACCGGCGATCGCTGCAGGACGCAGGTAACTACTAACCGGCGTTCTGCAACGGTTCCGGGTCCTCAGGATCACGTGTGACCCTGTGACCCGGATATAGATGGTGACTGGTGGTGTAGTATACACCACCAATCACCATCCTTGCGGTACTGGGGGCTGGCATTGTGGCCACCCCCCTCAGTACAGTTGTGATTGGGTGGCCAAAGGGGATGGTGGGGGCTAGGAGCACGTTGCTCCGTTCTGCCCGCCATTCCACTCAGATCTGGTGTGCAGGACGGAGCACCGTGCTGCCCACCATCCCCTCAGTAAAAAAAAGTGCCCCTTGCCCCGTTTCTGTGGCCCCTTGGCACAGAAATCCCCAGGGATAGCTTTAGATTTAGGTAGGGACAGGTTTCTTGTTTTTTTTTCGGCGTACCTCAGTGGGTGTCCCTGGGTCCGTAGCACCTTTAGCTGCGTGACCCCGGCCCTGCTGGGTCGCTGCGGTCTGCCGCCAGCCTTTATTTTTTTTTTTTTGGTGCAGATCTTTTTTTTTTTTTTTTTTTTTTTTTTCTTTCCCTAAGCGTGTGTGCGGACCCTCTTGGTTATAAAAGAGCGGTCTGCCACCGTTTGTTAAAGCCCACCCGCCGCTGATCAGTCCCGTAGTACTGATCAGCGTTTTTTTTTGTGGTGCCGGCGCTTTTTTACGCGTTTTCTAGCGCTTTTTTTGCACCCATAGGCGGTCCGTGCCACCAGTAGCAGGCGTGTACTGTGTGGCCGGACCTTACCTGTTTCTGCGGCGTGCCTCACCGCTGTCAGTGATTTATCACTGATCAGCGTTTTTTTTTGTGGTAAAGGCACTTTTTTCGGTTGACACGTATTTTTTTTTTTTTTTTTGCACCCATAGGCGGTCCGTGCCACCAGTAGCAGGCGTGTACTGTGTGGATGGACCGTACCTGTGTGTGCAGCCTGTCCCACCACTGATCAGCGTTTTTTTTTTTTTTTTTGTTCAGGCGGGTGCATTTTTTTCGGGGTTAAGCGTTTTTTTTATTTTGTTTTTTGTTTTTTTTGTGTGGGGGTCTGAGTACAAGCCACCAGCCACTGCTCTGGGCTGAGTGGCCGGACCCTCTGACTTCTGCGCCCCCTGCCGCCACAAGCGCTAATCAGTGCGCACACCACTGATTAGATAAACGCTTATTTTTTTGGCGCAGGGTTTTTTTTGTGCTAGAAGTCCCCCTTTTTTTTTTTTTTTAAAGTCCCCTTTTTATTTTATATTTTTTTCTGTTAGGGCGGGTTAGTTTAGTTAGGTTAGGCTAGGGCGGGTTAGGGCGGGTTAGGGAGGTAGTATCGCACCACACCACACACAGCACACACACCAATAAAGTTTCCCCCCCCCCCACACACACACACACACACACACCCGTATCCCCATTAGAGTAGGGAAATGGCCCGCAGAGCGTTTTCGGCGGAGGAGGCATATGCCATAATTGCCTCCGACACAGAGAGCGGCTCAGAGGACGATGAAGACCCCACCTTGCTTATTTCATCGTCCTCCTTATTATCTAGTTCAGATGATGAGCCACCAAGGCGGCGGAGACGCCGCCGTGCGGTGCCGCAAACATCCTCTGCCCTTGACCCCTGGCGCTCATACTAGTGAAGCCCCCATGCCAAGGTCACTGGTACCTCGTACCGGAGAACTTGACTGGGCTGAGCCAGCGGACCACGAGCCCGTGATTCCAGAGTTTGTTGGCGACTCAGGAATCAAGATTAACATCGCGGGGTTCACTGAAAAGGACTTTTTCGGTAATTTTTTCAGTGACGACTTTGTTAATCTAATGGTTACACAGACGAATCTGTACGCCCAACAGTTCGTCGCCGCTAACCCGGGCTCACTTTTAGCTAGACCCGGCGGCTGGACTCCAGTCGATGCAGCCGAAATGAGGACCTTTTGGGGCCTCGTGCTGCATATGGGTCTAGTTAAAAAACCCAGTGTCAGGCAATATTGGAGTGGAGACGTCTTTTACCAGACACCCCTTTACAGTATGGCCATGGCACGTTCCCGGTTCGAGGCCATTCAGAGATGTTTACATTATGCTGATAATGCGGCATGTGTCCCCCCCTGAACTGATCCCGCGTATGACCGCCTGTATAAAATCATCAATCACTTCGGGGCCAGATTTTGGGAGGCATATGTCCCTGGAAGGGAGGTCGCTATTGATGAGTCGCTCATCAGCTTTAAGGGGAGACTCAGCTTCCGGCAATACATCCCTACCAAGCGAGCGCGGTATGGCGTGAAGATGTATAAACTTTGCGAGAGTACCTCCGGGTACACTTGCAAGTTTATGGTGTATGAGGGACGAGATTCCTGCATTGAACCCCCAGATTGTTCCCCCACTCTGGGTGTTAGCGGGAAAATCGTTTGGGGCCTTTTGCACCCATTGCTAGATAAAGGTTACCACCTTTATGTGGATAACTTTTATACTAGTATCCCTCTCTTCACATCCCTCGCCGCCAGATCCACGCTCGCTTGTGGGACAGTCCGGAAGAATCAAAGAGGCCTTTCTTCCTATCCCCTGCAGACTCCTATCCCCCGGGGTGAGTCCCGTGCCTTTTCCCATGAGAACCTGTTGTTGGTCCTGTATAAGGACAAGAGGGATGTCCTTATGCTCACCCCAATTCATGGGAATGGCAGCACCCCTGTCCCTGTGCGAGGTACCGTGGGACCGGTCCTCAAGCCCGATTGTATTCTGGACTACAATCGGTATATGGGGGGAGTTGATCTTTCTGATCAAGTCCTCAAGCCATATAATGCCATGCGGAAAACAAAGATATGGTACAAAAAAGTTGCGGTCTACATGGTACAGGTTGCCATGTACAACTCTTTTTTTTGTACTGTACAAGAACGCTGGCAACACAGGGACATACCTGGAGTTCCAAGAGGAAGTTCTAAAGGCCCTCATCTATGGTGACCGCCAAAGAGCGGGTCAGAGCACCTCTGGAACTTCAGGTCCCCGGATCGTCCCTGGCCAACACTTTCCAGGTGTGATTTCCCCCACACTGGAAAGAAGGGACGATCTCAGAAGAAATGCAGTGTGTGTCGCAAGAGGGGGATTCGGAAGGACACCACCACTCAATGCGACACTTGCCCCGATCATCCGGGCCTCTGCATAGGCTGCTTCAGGGAGTATCACACTTCCATGGAGTACTAAATTTTCTGTCCTTTCCCCTAATTTTCATTCCCCACAATTCGACTCCAATGTACCAGTCCAGGGTACATTGTCTTCCAAATTTTATACCAAACCCCCCCCCCCCCCCCCAAAAAAAAATATAAATAAAATAAACAAAACCTTTTTCTCAATACCCCCAATATCTTTTTTTTTTTTTTCCCCCTAAAAAATGGGTCATGAGACACAGAGTCAACAGCATTGGAGGTTTGCAGTTGCCTCAAATGCGCAACGCTCTCTCTCCCCACCTGAGCGGGTTGCGCATTTGAGGTAACAGAATAGGGACGGCCCCACACATCCCCTTCCCAGAATGATGATTCAGAGTATAGGGTTTGGGGCGGGCATCATTTTTACTTTTGGCTGTACTCTGGGTCATCATTCTGGGAAAATAATTGGCATATCAGTTCTAAAATTGCAATTTTCTTCCCCCCATAGTACACTTCATCCATTCCTGGAAAATAAATGAAGGGAACACCCGTCTGTTCCAAATCTCCACTTCACCCTATACACCTTCCCTAGGGGGTGTACTGTTTGTAGTATTCTCACATGTGGGTGTTACTTTCTTGTATTTTCCTCCGAATGTATGTAACTGTTAGGTCCGTAACAAACATCCGCCTCAAATGCGAAGAGTTCTCGCTGAGCTCTGTTGTATTTCCAGGCGACAATTCAGAGTCACATGTTAGTTGTTCCCAGAAAGATGAAGCAGAGCATAGGTTGAAAATTGCAATTTTCAAAAGCTACCCTTCATCCATTCCTGGAAAATAAATATAGGAAACACCTGTGCATTAGAAATGTCCTCTTTACCCCTATACCCATTCCTCAGGGTGGGTACTTTCTGTAATGGTGTCACATTTGGGTGTTTCATTTTTGTATTTTCCTCGGAATGTATGTAACCGTCAGCTACTGATATGCCATAGGCCACAAATACAAAGTGACCTCTATGACTTCTGAGCCTTGTTGTGCGCCCGTCCAGCACGTTACTCCATATGTGGATGTATTTCCATAGTCAGGGGAAAAAGCCCTCCAAAATTTGTAACCCAATTCCTCATATTACCCCTTGTGAAAATGTTAAAAATTGGGTAACCCCAGCATTTTAGTGTAAAAAAAATCTAATTTTTCAATTTAGGCCCACTTTTCAAAAAACCTGTGAGGTGTTATTTCCCACTGTACCCCTTGTTACGTTCATTGAGGGGTGTAGTTTCTAAAATGGTGTCACAAATGGTTTTTTTTTTTGCTGTTGGGGGCTTTATAAATGCACATGACCCCCAACTTCAATTTCAACAACATTTTCACTCCTTCCATTCTGAGCATTGCAGTGTGTCCACAGAGCAATTTACATCCACATATGGGGTATTTTTTTTCTCAGACGAAGTTGTTCTACAAATTTTGGGGGCCTTTTGCCCTATTACCCAATGTGAAAATGAAACATTTGGGGTAAAACTATCAATATAGTGCAAAAAAAATCAAATTTTTCACTTTTATGGCCCACTGTTCAAAAAACCTGTGAGGTGTAAGAACTCACTGTAACACTGTTACGTTCCCCGAGGGGTCTAGTTTCCAAAATGTAATGCCATGTTTTTTTTTTTTTTTTTTTTTTTTTTGCTGTCCTGGCACCACAGGGGCTTCCTAAATGAGGCATGCCCCCAGAGCAAAATTTGCTTCCAAAAAGCCAAAATGTGACTCCTTCTCTTTTGAGACCTGTAGTGCACCAACAGAGCACTTTTTACCCCCATATGGGGTGTTTTCTGAATCGGGAGAAATTGGGCTTCAAATTTTGGGGGGTATTTTCTGCTATTACCCTTTTCAAAAATGTAAAATTTTTGGGAAAACAAGCATTTTAGGTAATTTTTTTTTATTTTTTTTCAACATTTGCAAAAGTCATGAAACCCCTGTGGGGTATTAAGGTTCACTTTACCCCTTATGTTCCCCAAGGGGTCTAGTTTCCAAAATGGTATGCCATGTGTTTTTTTTTTTTTTTTTTTGCTGTCCTGGCACCATAGGGGCTTCCTAAATGCGGCATGCCCCCAGAGCAAAATTTGCTTCCAAAAAGCCAAATGTGACTCCTTCTCTTCTGAGACCTGTAGTGCGCCAGCAGAGCATTTTTTACCCCCATATGGGGTGTTTTCTGAATCGGGAGAAATTGGGCTTCAAATTTTGGGGGGTATTTTCTGCTATTACCCTTTTCAAAAATGTAAAATTTTTGGGAAAACAAGCATTTTAGGTAAAATATATATATATATTTTTTTTTTACATTTGCAAAAGTCATGAAACCCCTGTGGGGTATTAAGGTTCACTTTACCCCTTGTTATGTTCCCCAAGGGGTCTAGTTTCCAAAATGGTATGCCATGTTTTTTTTTTTTTTTTTTTTTTTTTTTTGCTGTTTTGACACCCTACGGGCTTCCTAAAGGTGACATGCCCCCAAAAACCATTTCAGAAAAATGTTCTCTTCAAAATCCCCTTGTCGCTCCTTCGCTTCTGAGCCCTCTACTGTGCCCTCCGAACAATTAACATAGACATATGAGGTATGTGCTTACTCAAGAGAAATTGGGCTACAAATAGAAGTAAAAATTTTCTCCTTTTACCTCTTGCAAAAATTAAAAAATTGGGTCTACAAGAACATGCGAGTGTAAAAAATTAAGATTTTGAATTTTCTCCTTCACTTTGCTGCTATTCCTGTGAAACACCTAAAGGGTTAAAACACTGACTGAATGTCTTTTTTGGGGGTGTAGTTTTTATAATGGGGTCTTTTATGGGGTATTTCTAATATGAAGACCCTTCAAATCTACTTCAAACCTGAACTGGTCTCTGAAAAATAGCGAGTTTGAAAATTTTGTGAAAAATTTGAAAATTGTTGCTGAACTTTGAAGCCCTCTGGTGTCTTCCAAGAGTAAAAACTCATAAATTTTATGATGCAAACATAAAGTAGACATATTGTATATGTGAATAATGAAAAATAAAAAATTGGAATATCCATTTTCCTTACAAGCAGAGAGCTTCAAATTTTGAAAAATGCAAAATTTTCAATTTTTTCATTAAATTTTGGGATTTTTCACCAAGAAAGGATGCAAGTTACCACAAAATTTTACCACTATGTTAAAGTAGAATATGTCACAAAAAAACAATCTCAGAATCAGAATGATAACTAAAAGCATTCCAGAGTTATTAATGTTTAAAGTGACAGTGGTCAGATGTGCAAAAAACGCTCCGGTCCTTAAGGCCAAAATGGGCTTGGTCCTGAAGGGGTTAAAATCATTTATTTTATTTTATTTTTTTTTTTTTGGGGGGGGCGGATTTTCTCCATAACATGAATTTAAATGTTCTTTACATTCAGCAGTTTTTGGGTAAATAAAAAAAAAAAAAATTGAAACTTAAAAGATTGGCTTGTATATTATTTCATTTGAATAAAAAATGGCCAAGTACAGGTATTAATTTAGCCTAAAAAACTGGTCTCCCTTTTTTATTTTGTAAAAAAAAAACTGTATATAAGGAAAAACTATGGGGGAAATTTATAGCAACCAATTAGATTCAAGCTTTCATTTTTAAAAATGCTGCTGAAAAATGAAAGCTGGAATGTGATTGGTTGGGCAACGTCTCCTCTCAGAAATTTTGTTGTACGAACCGTAACACACACATTTGTGTGAAGGGGCCTTCTGGAGGAAAATACCACAACTTAGAATGGGGATGACGCAAGAATGCAAAGTACATGGTTTCTTCTGATGTATTTTTCAGGTTGTCGACACATATGTGTCATATTTGACTTTTTTTCCTCAAAACTTAAGCTGGCTTCACACAGGTGTATTACGGTATCATATTCGTATCCCCATTACACCTAATTACAGTCCTGGCATGACCAAGTTTCTGATGACCCTGACTGACACCTGTTGGCTGTAATACAGATGCAAATATGGGTACATAATACACCAGTGTGAAGCCGGCCACACCCCTGAGGAACTTCTGCTAGAAAAATTTGAGAATAGCAAAATAAAGAATTGGGCTGCTCACCTACTTGCTGTATGTCAGGAACACCAGGGCCCGGCCAAGGGGAAAAAAATAAATAAAAAGTAAACACCTTCTAGGACGCAGCAACCGCTATATATTCCAACTCAGAGGATTGTGGGAAGCTTAACATTCTTTACACTTGCAGCACATTTCCTGACTGTCTTCCTGATGAAGGCTCTGGTGCGAAGCCAAAACGCATTGCAAGAATAAAGAATATTAAGCTTTCAACAATCCTCTGAGTGAGATGGAATATATAGTGGTAGCTGTGCACTTCAAGTGTGTGTGTTTTTTTTTTTTTTTTTCCTGTGCAAAGTCCAGCATTATTGATGTCCTTTTCACTTGACTGCGACAGAAGTGTGGTTCCACTTGGTGCTGCAGAATCCCATGTGATTTGACGTACATTAGAGTTGTGCCTAACTATGAAAAATTCTAGAAGGTGCACTGATTGACTTGTTTGGGCCCGGGTACATTTGTACATACCTACTGAGGATAATACATGAGGTAGCGCCTCTCCAAACATTTGTCTTTGTACTACTCACAGCATGGGAACAGGACGTGAAGTGCTCTGGTAAATTTAGTTAAAGGGGTACTCCACCCCTAGACATCTTATCCCCTATCCAAAGGATAGGGGATAAGATGTCAGATCGCCATGGTCCCGCTGCTGGGGAGCACCGGGATCCCCGCTGAGGCACCCCGCTATCATTACAGCACAGAGCAAGTTTGCTCTGTGCGTAATGACGGGCGATACAGGACACGGAGCAGCGTGACGTCATGGCTCCGCCCCTCGTGACGTCACGGCCCATCCCCTTAATGCAAGTCTATGGCAGGAGGCATGACAACCGCCACGCCCCCTCCCATAGACTTGTATTGAAAGGGGCGGGCCGTGACGTCATGAGGGGTCGGAGCTGTGATGTAACGATGCTCCGGCGCCAGTATTGCCTGTCATTACGTGCAGAGCGAACTCTCTCTGTGCTGTAATGATAGTGGGGTGCCTCAGCAGGGATCCCGGGGCTCCCCAGCAGCGGGACCGTGGCGATCTGACATCTTATCCCCTATCCTTTGGATAGGGGATAAGATGTCTAGGGGTGGAGTACCCCTTTAAAGGAGTACTCCAGTACTGGAAAATGTATCCCCTATCCTAAGGATAGGAGATAAGTTTCCGATCGCAGGGGGTCCGACCGCTGGGACCCCCGCAAGCTCCAGTACGGGGCCCTGGCAGTTAGTGGAAGGGGCATGTCGGTCACCGTTTCAACACGCGCTATCTGGCCGGAGAGCCGGGACCCCGTACGGGACATCGCGGAGGATCCCTGCGGTCGGATAGGGGAAAAGTTTTCCAATACTGGACTACTCCTTTTACGACTCCGACCCTTCAGACATGCACTGCTTGTTCTAATATTAGGATTAGCATGTTGTGTATACAGATCACACACTGTTCTAATTTAGATGATTTAGAGGGAAGTGATCATAACATGTAAATAATCGATAGACAAAAATATTATAATTCAATGATAATGCAACAGTGATATGCAACTGTTTACTATGTGTATGGTTTATGCATGAAAAATAAATAGCTAAAATATGCTTCTGGGTCCAAGTGGTGTCATAAATATTGATGCAATAAAAAAAGTATTCAAAACATATGTTTTAAAAATAAAATAATAAATGTCAGCAGCTAAGTATTTTGGCAGCAGCTTTTTGTATGTTTTTCCAAAGATAAGAAAAAAATAAGCGGCACTCACCAGTTGCAAGATTAAAAATACATTTTCTTTTATTTCATAAGCTTAAAACATTCCTGCAGAAACCAGCAGACAGCAGTAAAGACAGTTTTGGGTCCTTTGGCGCTTATTCCAGCTCATCTATATCATTAGATGCAAGCTTTATCAGCACACCCCAGTGATGTACACGTCTGGGTTTCCCAACCAGGGTGCCTTCTGCTGTTGCAAAACTACAATTCCAAGCATGCCCGGACAGCCTTTGGCTGTCCGGGCATGCTGGGAATTATAGTTTTGCAACAGCTGGAGGCACCCTGATTGGGAAACACTATCATATGCTAATGGAGTAGATAAAGTAGACACTGTAATAAAATGTACCTACTCAAAAGTTGACTTTATTATTCAGTTTTTCAAATGACAGTGTGTATTAAACAAGGTTATCCATATAGCAAATTCCCACGCATATTAAATGGAAGCAGCTTAAAGGGGTATTCCCGGATTTTTTTTATTTGACTATGCTACAGGGGCTGTAAATTTAGTGTAGCTCATAATATAGTGTCTGTACCTGTGTGTGTGTGTGTGTGTGTGAGGGTTTTCTCACAATTCTTATGTGATTTTCACCCCAATATTTATTTTTTACAGCATACAAAATGACTTGTTTTTTCCCAGCTTGCAATGCGGCCGAGACCTGACTCACTAGTCAGCTGATGACAGGGAGCCTGTCTGCTTCAATGGGTGGAGCGATCGCTTGGTGGGAGAGAGAGATCAATCTGCAACTAATGCAACAGATGTAGGCACCCTGGCTGAAAACCACAGGTCTTTTGAATGGATGCAGCTCATTTATGTTTCAATGGGTGGGGTGGCTGATGTGTGGGAGGGAGGGAGGAAAATTGAATTATGGGATTTGTAGTAAAAAAAATAAAAATAAAAAGTCAAACAGGAAAATCCAGTTCACAAAAAGCTAGCCACAGTGTTATGGTAATCTCACAACACAGCCATTTAGCCCCAAGACAAGCGCAGATCCTTCCTAAGCATGTCCATTACTGCCTGCCAAGTATATACTAAAATTGCCTTATGGTGGAGAACCCCTTTAAAGGGGTTATCCACCATAAGGTGATTTTAGTACGTACCTGCCAGACAGTACTGGACATGCTTAGGAAGGATCCGTGCTTGTCTTGGCGCTAAATGGCAATGTTGTAAGATTATCATAACGCTGAGGAAGGATATATTTTTGTAAGCTGGCTTTTTCCTGTTGGAGCTCCCTCCCTCAAACTACAAGTCCCATAATTCCTTGTTTGTAAGTGTGAGGTCACTTTTCTCCCTTCCACACATCAGCCACCCCACCCATTAAAGCACACCTAAACTCCCTTCCATGCAATAGACCAGTGTTTTCTAAGCAGGATGCCTCCAGCTGTTGCAAAACTACAACTTCCTGCAGAATGATCTTTCTCCCACGCAGCGTTCACTCCACCCATTGAAGCAAGGACAGGCTCCCTTCATCCCCTGGCTAGTGATGTATTGTCTTGGGCCGCACTGCAACCTGGGAAAACTTGAGATGACATTTTGTATGCTGTGGCAAAGATCACATAAGAATTTGAAAACCACCATCAAACACAGGTACAGACACTATATTATGAACTACACTTACTTTACAGCCCCTGTAGCACAGTCAAAAAATAATAATAATCCTGGAATACCCCTTTTAAACACATTTCAGTTTTTTTTTATTTTATTTTTTTCAACATTTTATCAAGTGAGATCTGCAAATGAACAGGCTAGAGACTCTCAGAACCAAAATAAAATGGGATAGGAATAAGAGATCACTTTGGAGTGTAGTGATGACATTAGAATGCAAAGGTAAAAATAAACATAAAAGTAATTATAAAGAAATTAGCAATATATGGACCAATGGGGAAGAAAAAAGGGTGACATGGGGCTAGGAAAGAACATATCTGTAATAATAGGGATATGTATTTACAGTGGGAGAGGGGGAAATGGAATATGTAGATGGCCCGATTGTATACCGAGGGTCTGGAAGTAAGGCCATGTTCACACAACTAAATTTCCGAGGGGAATGTGGCAAAAAAAATGTTGCTCAGAAATTCTGTTAGTGTACCTGTCGTCAACAAAAACTTTTTATATAATGTAGATAATACCATTATATGTATATTTTTGTCCCTGCAGCTACTGCCTGTGTGTCTCTGTGAGGAGTCTAAATACAGGAAGTGAGGGCAGGACAAGCGGGGCTCTGTGACATGCTATGGGCTCACACATCAGGGTGATTGATAAGCCAGAAGCCTGCACAGAGTCCTGCTTGTCCTGTCCTCACTTCCTGTATTTGGACTCCTCATAGAGACACTCAGGCAATAGCTGCAGAGCAGCATTTTTTCACCCATAAATATACATCTTTCTTAACCAATGTATATTACAAATATACATATAATGTTATTATCTACATTATATCAAAAGTTTTTGTTGACAACAGGTACACATTAGGGCAGAGTCCTTTGCTTTCAATGTGATTCTGCTGCACTGTGCACATGGTGGCATTTCCACGGTGGGAACATCTGCTGCAGAAATCCCAATTCCGGCCTCCGCCGAAAGAGTTGACATGTCAAGTCTTTCAGTGGAATCAGCTTGGAAATGCATTTCCAAGCGCATTCCTGAGTGGTCCTAGCACCAGCATATTCTGCCGGTGTCTACTTGTGGAATGTCCACCCGTGTATTCCCGTGTGGATTTTGTACCAGTGCCCAGGAGCTTGAATGTATGCCTTAGTTATTATAAAGTAAAAAAAATGTGTGTGTACATCTATGTTCCAGCATATTGTCTGACTGGCTGGAAATATTTCAATTAAACTTGGCACATATGTTACTTATATGTCAACTCAAAATATAGTAGAGTTTAGTGATGTCCCGATACCAACAATTTCCGCAGTCCGAGAGTAAAACAGCGGAGCCCTGACAGTTAAATCATATGTTACCATTATGGGACCAGAAGTCCCATGCAAGCCTGTGGAGATTGCCCCGGACTTTTATACATCCGGCCACCAAACCATTGTTCTGGTAATGTATGATTTAACTGTCCAGCAGGCAGGTGCAGAGAATCCTTCGTGCTGGGGCAGTGAAAGGGGATGGAGCAGGCAGAATAATGGAGCTTTATTGTTGGCTGAGAAAAGACATCAGTGGGGGGGGAGGTGGCAGGGAGAGGGCAGTGAAGAGTGTAGGGAGGATAAGTAGCTTATCTTTGGCGATTCAGAAGACTGGATAAGCTGGGTGGCACATAGTATTCATGCCACCCAACTTTTCCAGTCTCCAAATAAGCTCCCATATGGCTGCTTTACCCAGGGCTGGTGCAAGGATTTTTGCCACCCTAAGCGAAAGCGAAGTTTCCACCCTTTGACACGCTCCACCTTATAACTGGGGTGGCACACTATATATAACAAAAACTTCCTTCTCATGTAATCACTCTACTACTGGGGTGACACTGTAAGAAACCTCTTCCTCATGTAATCACCTTACTACTGGGGTGACTCACTGTAAGAAACCCCCAGCGGTACAGCGCTCCTCCTGACAGGCCGAAGAATGCTAATTATTATGGTACTGGGGGGGGGGGGGGGGGGGGAGTCGGGGAGTGGTGCTGGCTGTGAACGTGTAGTTGGAATGCTAGCTGACTACGTTTTTTGAGGTGGATAGAACAGCAACCCCCTCAAGAGGGAGCTCTAGGCGGCTGCCCTTTTTTGCCAATAAGCAGAGCCAGCCCTGGCTTTACCAGACAGATACTTCAGAAGACTAGGAAAGCTTGGTGACAGGCAGTACACATAGCAGGGCTCACAGTCAAGCTGTCACAGCCTCTTAAATGTTATTGATTAGTTAATTATTATTTTAGGTGTGAAAATACCTCCAGTGAAGCTATAGGCCAAGTGCAACCAAAGGCAAAAAATGGACTGTGTAGCTTTTCCTCTCCCATGAGCTTGAAGTAGGAAGATTGGGCAATGTCAGGTACTCAGTGCTGTCTTCCTTTGTACTACTAGCTATCTTATTGTATACATGAATACAACAGCAGTTTGAGATGTGGATTTTGTACCAGTGCCCAGGAGCTTGAATGTATGCCTTAGTTATTATAAAGTACAAAAAACACTGCTTGGCTTTGGTATACAGCTTTAGTCCTGTAGTACTCTACTAACTGTTTTTAGCTAAAATTCCTTTTTTTTTTTCTTTTCTTTCCAAAACAATATTCTTGCCAGAGGAAAGAGAAAACAATATATATATAATTATATGAAAGTGTCAGATGCCTGTGACTGAATATGTGAATCAATTTAAAAGGAAACTATCAGAAGGTTGGCACATGTTCACCTGCTGATATAGGCTAATACAGCATGTTACACAAATAATGTTACCTTTCCTATATGTGTGTCCTGTGAGACATTTTTTTTGTAAAATGCAGTTTTATAAATATGCAAATTAGGATGTTGGCGGACAGGCTTAAATGGGTACTCTCATTTAAAACAAATTTTCAGATCGTCCACTCACGAAAGCACCACATGAGATGCCGCCCTATCTACATAGGAACAGAAGCAAAAGAGAGGTTCAAAAGGCCCTTCCCACCATACTCCCTCAGTGTTTCCAATTTCTATGGAGCAGGGGTGCAGAGAGGTCTGTATGTTGCGGGCTTTGTATGGTGGAGCTCAGGCGGGGTGAGTCGGTCGCAATCTGCCTCCCTCTCTTTCCAGTGCCGGTCGTAGCCTATCCCATGGGCACCTCTCCGGTCCCGTTCTGGTCCCCTGCGGCGCTCCAGGAGTCTATGCAGGGGACCTCGTTATCTGGCCGGCCTCTGCTTCCCGGTTCCCCTGGCTGCTTCCGGCTCTGCCGGCGGGGACGTTGCGCACGTGCAGGTAATGTCACATGCCTGTGTCCTCGTGATTGGCTGGAGATCAAAAGTGAAAGACGCCGGAATTCAGATTGCAGGAGGCGGGCGCCAAATTCAAACCCTGGAAGAAGCCCAGGTCTATCCAACATTCTCTGGCCATGGGTAGTACGGGCGCTGCCGCTCTCCATCTCTGGAGCCCACAGGACCCAGAAACCCAATGAGTAGCTGACCCATTGGGCGTACACGTAATTTGTTTTTTTTTTGGGGGGGGGGGGGGGATATTGTTTTTATAATTCCCTGTTCTTATGGATTTCCTTCTCATTTTTGGGAGACAAGGAGGCCCCGAAGAAAACCTAAAGAAAAAGGAACCCAAAGTTAAATCTACAAAATGTGGGGTTTGTGCTATTATACTGCATGAAGGATATAATAAGCCCCGATGTAAAACCTGTATGGATAGGTTAAAGGGGTTATCCACCATAAGGTGATTTTAGTACGTACCTGCCAGACAGTAATGGACATGCTTAGGAAGGATCTGCGCTTGTCTTGGAGATAAATGGCTATGTTGTGAGATTACCATAACACTGTGGCTAGCTTTTTGTGAACTGGTATTTCCTGTTTGTTTCCTTTTTTTTTTTTTACTACAAATCCCACAATTCCATTTTCCTCCCTCAGCCACCCCACCCATTGAAACATAAATGAGCTGCATCCATTCAAAAGACCTGTGGTTTTCAGGGTGCCTACAGCTGTTGCATTAGTTGCAGATTGATCTCTCTCTCCCACCAAGCGATCGCTCCACCCATTGAAGCAGACAGGCTCCCTATCATCAGCTGACTAGTGAGTTGGGTCTCGGCCGCATTGCAACCTGTGAAAAATCTGAGACAACAGTCATTTTGTATGCTGAGGACACGGAAATTCTAGTTATTGCGGCAGAAATGCTATAAACATTCCTGAAACCGCCACCTCTATCCAAGATCTCATGTTTGTGGGTTGGAAACCTTTATTAAAAAAAAAAAAAAAAAAAAAAGTTTTCACCATTCATGACAAAGTAAGGATCTCATTCTTGAGGAATGGAAAGAACCTGAGGAAAGGCTGTTACTTTCCGAGGAATTCCGTTCCAGATTTCCATTTAATACGGAGGATACAAAATTATGGAATGAAATTCCAAAAGTTCAAAAGTTGATGTACAAGCATCTAAAGTGGTTAAGACATCTGTCAGGATCCGGACTGGCGGATGGTGAGGACACTGGAGGTGGATCCTCTGTGCCAGAGAGGTGATGGCTTGGGCCGTACCAGGGGAAAGGAGTCTAAGGGGTTACTGGTATTCATCAGAGCCTGCGGCAAAGCGGGATGGACTTGCTGCGGCGGTAACCCCCATGTCGTTCCACCCGGTAGCGACTCAACCCCTCTGGCAGCTGAGATGGCGCGGTACAAAAGGTCAAGGCAAGGTCAGACGTAGCAGAAGGTCAGGGCAGGTGGCAAGGTTCGTAGTCAGGGGCAACAGCAAAGGTTCTGGGAACAAAGGCAATGGACACTCAGGAAACGCTTTTTCTAGGCACTAGGCAACAAGATCCGGCAAGGACAGTAAGGGGAAGTGGTGTTTTTTTATACATTTTAACAGTAATTGGGCCAGGCACCAATTAATGGTGCACTGGCCCTTTAAACTTAAGAGAGCCGGCACGTGCGCGCCCTAGGGAGCGGGGCCGCGCACATCGGCAGGACACAGAAGGCAGACGGAGGTAAGTGGAACGGGATGCGACCCGCGGGCGGACTTGTGCTGCCACGCGGATCGCATCCCCGCTGGCGGCACTGTAGCAGCAGCGCTCCCGGTCAGAGGGACAGACCGGGGCACTGCAGGAGGATACACGCCGTGAGCGCTCCAGGATGGATGCGGGACCCGGAGCGCTCGGCGTTACAACATCCTTACCATTTGAGGATAGCTCAAATATTGCCCCAATTAACCCCAATATTGCGACTACTAAGATAACAAGATCCTTGTTCATCTGGCTTGAACAACTAGAAAATCATCTATTTAATAAAAGTTCTTACCTGAAGAAAAATCTACCAAACAAAAAACACATTTTTGCTCCTTTTTGTCAAAACAAGCAGTATAAAGGAAAGGGAAAACAGGTAGATGGAGGTACCCAAAGGGAGGCAAGAGCAGAGGATTCTTCCTCAAACTCTTCTTCTAAAAAACAATGACTATCTTCAGGTGGTGGGGGGGAAGACTCTCTCGATTTTGTCGCCAGTGGGCGAACGATTAAAAAAAAAAAAAAAAAAAAAAATCTGTTCTGAACTCTCTGGAGTTCGGCTTCAGAGTTGAGTTTGCCTTCCCTCCTCCTCAAAGATATCTCATTACAGATCTAGGATCAGAAAATGCAAACATGAGGCTCAGCTCAGGTATAAAAGATCTGTTATCCCTTGGGGCCATTATTCTGGTTCCTCAGCAAGAACAAGGCCTAGGTCACTATTCCAACTTATTCTTAGCGTACAGTTATGTGCTCCATCTCGCTGCGCAAGACAAGCTCAAATATAAGTCTATGGGGCTCATCTAGTGCAGTAATATAGAATCTCATAATTACACGCCTCCCCTGGTTATAACTAGAGATCGATGGTGGTCCGAGCACTCTACTCCCAACAGATCAACTTTTAAAATGTTGCAGGGACATTTTAAAGTGATTTCCTTTTATCACGCCCATCCTACCTATACCTTAATCCTTATAACATGATTTATTCTTTTGACAGTAATTAATTTTGTATTTTTACACATACCAGCAGGGTACCTGGTCATTTGCCTTTAACAAAAGTCCCCCCCCCCCCCCCCCCATTTCCAAATAGACTATCAGTTCCTGTGATCAGGACCCTTACTCCTCTTGTGTCCCCTGCCTATTTCCTCATAGATTGTAAGCTTCTGTGATCAGGTCCTTCACTCCTCTGATTTCACCCCTGTTCCCTCATAGATTGTAAGCTCTTGTTAGCAGGACCTTCACTATTCTTATAGAAATAGTTAGTAAGTCTGTTACTATGTAACTTCTCAACTTGTAAGCACACTTATGTGGTGACCCAGTACAGAATCCTGTGCTCTTCTTTACTCCTGCCCATCCTGTGTGGCAGATGCTGCTCAGTCATGGGTCCCCTCTCCTCAGAACTTTCTATAATGCACTATATAGGATGTCATGTTACATGATGGTTAGTGTATTGTATTTTCTATGCACTGTTACCTTAAGAAATCTATTGTTGTTAAGGACCTTGTTGTTAGGGGGAGTATGCAGTGGTGAACAGGTGACTTATCAGCCCAATGGGGCCTCTCTAAATTGTCCCCCTTATATAGTGAGGTCAGGGTTCAGCTCTCTCTTAGAGCTGAGGCACAGTGAAGTGAGGATCTGAGGAGTTTTTTCTGGTGTTCCTGAAGGAGGCCTGAGGCCTAGTCCAGAAACCACGCATCCACTACAAGTTAACCCCTTGCACCGTGGGTGAAAATCAAAGCCTGACTGTAGGAACTAAAAGTATTGGGGATTCTGCTGATGTCCAGTCCAGTCTAAGTTGTCAGTCAAGTCAGTTTGTTAATTACTAAATTCATGCCTGGGCTGCATCAGTCAACACAATTACAACTATTAGTCCCAGCAAGCTAATAAGCTTCCCTAAGTTCACCCTGCATCTCCTTGGTGCCAATCCGAGCTTTATGAACTTTAACACCTTGTCTACCTCAGTAAAGTAAGCCTGTTAACCGTAACCTTATGTCGGAGTGATTATTTGCCCCATGCCTGGCACAGGTGAAGCTGGTCTACATCGGGTGGTGTATAGGTTAACCACTCCATGGCGTCACGATAAGGTTAATTCCACACATTACCCCGTCCGACACCACGTTTAGCCTCTACATTGTAAAGTGCTGCAGAATATATTGGAACTATATAAAAATTACTGATATTTTATCTTTTTCAAACTGTGTCTCCGAAGCATCAAACCATAGTAACAAGCGGATGGCGCTTTCTTCTCCTGGCACCGATTTTATCCGCAAAGAACAAATACAGTGCGATTCAAAACAAGCAGGTGCATGAATTTCTTGTAAATAATACACTCTCTCCTGGCCTCAGGAAACGCTGAGGAATTAGCTGGGAATAAGAGAAGGCTGGCTGCCTAGCAACCTGTATGCGACCAGATCCCACTAATCCCCTGTGTGTTCCCTAACCTTCATACAGGGGCCTGGTACATGTTCTCAAGCCGGAAGAAGGAGCATTGTCCAGCACAATAGCAGCCCTATCTACATCCAACTACTCCGACATCAAATTAGTTGCCTTCTAGAGAATTGTGGTCATTGTAGTCTTAGGCACTAATCCACAGCGAGTGTCTTTTCAATACAAAAGTGTAGGGTTTTTTGTTTTTGTTATTTTTGTTTTAGCCTTACATTACTATAATTATTATTGGTGTTATATGTACCGTATTTATATCCATCCCATTCTGTGTTTGCTGAAATAGCATATCGTATAGACTTTGTATTTACCTTAACCATCTTGCTTTTCAAACAATTCTTCTCTAAACCTAAAATTCCCCTTTTTGTTTTATTACGGTTATCCTGGGCTTACCAGCGCAGATGTTATAAAGCCTGTCAAGGTGTCCATATAATCCACCCTGTTGACAAGTACTTACATTTCAGTGCTAAGGGGAAAAAGAAAAAAACAAAAAAACTTTTAACCCCTTCAGGAATATTTTGCTGTAAAGTGTAAATCCCCATTTGAGTGCCATTTTGACCTTTTTAAGAAAATCTGTCACTTGTGTATCGTGCCCAGAGCCGTAAACAAGGATAGATAGTTCATAAGGAGATAAAATAAATTATGTGTCTCTTAGCTGATGGCTGTTTTGCTCAGGTGCCATCGAAGCCGAGCTCAGCTGCAGCATGCACACTTACTCCCTCCCCCACCCCTCCCTGCATGACTGATGTACAGTGCTGGAAACCAAGTAGGGAGTGATGGGGGTAATCCAGAAACCCTGTGCTTTCTTAGAACATCACACACCTACCTATACATTAACTGAACACCACCACACTGTAAGTACAGTTCCTGTAAAGAGGATGTGTGAGGGTTTACAGGCCAGCTGAGTGTACTATCCCCTCTGGCAAAGTCTATCATAGTGTCACAAATGGCTGGATGGTCCTGCTAACATGGTGGGTCCCCTGTGAGCCTGTGTAACTTTGTAAGGGTGGGGTCTAACACAGTTTAGGAAGTTCTTTTGAGCCCAGGAAAAACTTGAAGTGTCTGGCAATGTACCCGTAATGGTCTGTGCAGCAGTAATGCTCCAAAAACAATTCTAACATGAAAACAGGGTGTTACTTTACTGAAATCCTCTGTGCAGAATCCATATATATGCTCTTTATAGCACATGGTGGCAAGTTAAGAAACTTCAGGATAAATGTATGGGGGTTGGTCACAATTCCCTTTTTAAGTTGCAGTTATAATCACCTGAAAGTCATATGCTTTTACGCACTCTTTTGTGTTGCTTGTGAGGTAGGATGGCCTCCACAGGTTGGCTAACTGTGGTGAAGAGACTTGTTACACTTTAGTCATACTTATGCTGCACAATTACCTATTGCGGGGCCAAAACATCTTAATACAGACAGATAAAATGTTTTTGAATCCTGGAATACCCATTTAAAGGGGTGCTCTGGGGAAGTAAAGAAAAATAAAAAATGCCCCAAAGACACCACAATACCTTTTCTGTGTCCCCTGTAGTTATCCATGTGATTCTGCCAGCTCATGTGGCCCCTGTTGTCTCCTGAATATTGGTTTTCCTTGCTTGCAGCCCAGACTACAACTCCCATTAGTCAGTGCAGTCAGAGGCCCGATGAAGCACTAGTGCGGAACGACTGCTGTAGCCTCATTTCTCCTGTACCCCCTGTATGTCTTCCCCCCCCCCCGCAATGATGTAAGTATCGTTTAACAATAAAGATGATGCTATGAAGATCGGGTGAGTCACCGTCTCTTTACTACTTTCTATTTTGGATGCGCAATTGCTTTTGCTATCTGTGTGCATGCTGTGTTGTTGTAAACAATGAGCAGCAGCACATACTGTACATGTGTTTTTCTTTCTAACTATCCTTCCCCCAGCAATAAATACATGCTATGCTCTGAATAGCAGCAGTCAGTGATTAGATCTACAGAAGGCAAAGAGCAGCATTATGTGCTGAGGAGACACTGGGGTTTCTCTACCAGCAAGATCCTCACACAGGGAGGGGAGGCTGTGAACAAGACAGAAATCACATGGTCTTTGTCTTCCAGGAGGGAGAGGCTAGTCTCAGTGAGGTGCCAAGAGAACTATTTATTTGCCCTATGGTAGCAGTAAACCTAAGCTTGTATACCAATAAAAGTGCTGGTGGGCTGGGGACTGAACAGCATGGCTTGAGAGTCGCCATGGAGAGGAAGCCTATGAACCAGGTAGTGAAAGTGATTAGTAGGCTCTATGAAACCTTAGTATTCTCAAAATAGACATCAGCCCTGTGAAAAGCTAATGGTAGTGGATAGAGAGAGATTAGCTGCCCTGTAGCCTGTAACATGGCCTAAGTAGTCTAGTCCTGTGAGAACCGGGCTGGTCAATGAGGTTAGCCAAAACGGTTCTTGGAAATTAGGCTTTGTGCACCCCTCATTTCTTCTGTATGTCAGAGGTATTCTCTGATATATAGGTATGATAATGTACAGTCATCTTTTAAATTAAGGGTATATATAAAATGCTCCAACAATGCCTATGGTTGCTAGCCCCTAAATAGCTGGGATTACAAGATAGGTCAAAGGCATATGTTCTGTACTAATCAGAGTAAACTTCTTAGTCAACATTCTTGAGGTTCAAGTGCCCAGGGGGTGTCTACCAGCAGGCCAAAAGTTCAGGATTACCCTCTTGTTCAATACCTCCATGCTCCTTTGCAAACGCCTACCCCCATTTGGGGGTAACCCTTGGCTCGTGCCATGCTGGGGAACTTGAGCCTCATTTACATATTAACAAAAAGTCTTCTACTTCAGTGCTGGAAAGGAAAATGGAGATAAAAAAAAATACTTGGAATCCTGAGGAAAAGCATGTACACACATGCTGTAGGGAAGGCCTGAAATTATCTGTAAAATCTGTATGTTTTTGCTGTGAACTTCAATGGTGCATAGCTCTTTGCATAAAAATTCAAGGCATGTCTTAATATCTGGGCACGTTTTTACTTTGCTGTAGATTTTTTTATTTATTAATCTGCAACTATTCCACGTCTGATCTATCACATGAGCACACGTTCTTTGGGTCAAAGATCATCATTGCTGACATCAAAGGATGATGTCACTGACTCACATAGCTCACATAGGGTTAAGCCAACTGCCACACAATACTATAGCAGGAATTAAATGGGCTCTGTGCCTAAGAGTGAATTCTTAGTATCAGCTGCTGTTTTTAATTAATAACTAACGCTTCCATCATTCACAGATGTGACTCATTCTGTCACAAGTTAATTAAATGTAACTCGCTAATCATGTGACCTGGCCAGAGGTGACATCACTGAGTCACTTTTTAAGACCCTCCGAAACTTGTTTTAAATTACCCAAAATTGCCCAAAATTCTGACACTTCACCCAAAGTCTCCATAACCTGATACATAAGAAGTAAAAAAATACAGTGAAACACCTACGATTAAATGTTTGACACATTGTAAGGAAAGCTTTAAGCGATTGGGATCTGGGTGTTTGGACCATGACTAATCACTAGAATGAGTGAAAAGACGGCTAAGCATGTTCTCTCCTGGTTATGAGGCACATGACAGGGACAGACTTGCAATGTAAGGTTATGAGCCCATTACAGTCACGGGCGGGAAAAGAAGTGCTCAGCCATGCCATTAGTTTCTAGTAATTGGTCGGGGTCTGATCACTTAGACCCTGACTGATCAAAATTTTTGATGTGTCTTTGGGTCACACAAGGGTTTTGTTGTTTGTTTTTTATTTTAGTTTTTAAACTACAGGTTCACCTTTTAAAAATATACTTTTTAGTCTCCAGAGGTAATAAAAACAGGGATGCAGCTGTGACCTTTTGGTTGTGTTTGGTTACTTAACTTATATCAGAGTCCTATAGATTGGTGATAGAGGTGGGGCAACACTGTGTTCAGTGTATGTGAGATGCCAGAGCAGGGATCTCAGTCCAGTGAAAGGACTTTGGATAGAATACAACTCTTTGCAGTGTCTGGGAGGGGGAATGCCATAGGGGAGTTCCTGGCCTATACCTTCTCCATATACCTAACAACAAAAATCCAACATGGAGCTCTTCAAATCTTTATTGGTTAAATCTTCTTAAAAGCATGTTACAGTACAGACAATATACTTGACATGTTTCAACGACTGCGGTCTTGATCATAAGTTCACCATAAAGTTATAAAGGATGCCAAGTAGCAGCAAATGTCATACGTAAACTTCCATAGAAGAGAGAGAAAAAAAAAACATACAGTATACTGCTTGGTAGAAGGTTTTTTTTACATTTTTTTTTATATATTACTAGAAAGGTGACTGTGCATATGCTCATTCACTTATATTTCGTAAGAAGCCCTTGATCTACATTATTGTGCGTATGAATAGTTGTCATTTCTGCTTACATTATTGCTATTGAAGAGAAAGCAATGGAATTTGGCTTCAATAATCTTTTTATATAAATGCTGCATCACTATGTTTCCTTTCTTGTCACTTTCACTACTAAAAATAAGATAGAGGATTATGAGCGGAGGAAGTTAGCAATATTCATATGATGAGTAAACACTGGCATAAGGGTGAAATATAATAGAATGTGTGGTTAAAAAAGAGGAAACCCTTCCCAAAAGAGGAAGATCCGGAGCCAAACCAACACTTAACTCTCTCAATCGTCTTCCAGTCTTTTAGTTAACATTTTGTTGTCCTTTCAGATCTAAGCCAAACAATTTGCAGTGTTTATTTACTATTATCTGATTCATAAACACTTAGATCTATAGATATAAATATTCAAATATAAATGGTGAATTTGCCTTGCATGTAGTGTATTGGTCAGTATATGGTCTTCATTTGGTCAGTATTTTAGCCAAAACCAGTAGTGGGTATAAAATACAGAAAAAGGTGCACAATTTTCTACAAGACTTTGTTCCAAGAGAATACAGATACTCCTAGGAATCGATCCCTTCCCGACTCCAGACCACTAGGGATGTTGCGATCAGCACCTTCACTACTGCCATAGACTAACCACGTGATCATTTACTGGTTAACTAGCCTAGACCAACAAATGTTAATATCATTACCTCCTTTAAAATCTTAGACCACTAGAGATATAGCTATTAATTCCTCCACTAAACTAGACTAAAATCCTTGGTGAAAGCAAAATTAAATACTATGGAAGATGTAAATATATGGATAAGAAAGCTTTACTACCCCAACAATTGGCTGTTATTACTGGAGGAAACCTCTTCCAGACACAAACAAATGTAACCTAGTATCACATGTCCTTGTAATGCATGAATGTGTTGGAGCGGGTGATGTTCTTACAGGGCTGTCCGACAGTTAGGCACATAGAGGTGATCCATTCTAGTAAGATATCCATATGCCTCAATGGAGTTACTCTTTACCCCCTTAAGGGAGTATTCATGAGGAAAAAATGTATATCAACTGGCTCCAGAAAGTTTAAACAGATTTGTAAATTACTTCTATTAAAAAATCTTAATCCTTCCAATAATTATCAGCTGCTGAAGTTGTTTTTGTTTTCTGTCTGGCAACAGTGCTCTCTGCTGACATCTCGGGAACTGCACAGAGTAGAAGAGATTTGCTTCTTCTCTGGACCGTTCCCAAGACAGGTGTCATCAGAGAGCACTTAGACAGAAAAGAACAACTCAACTTCAGCAGCTCATAAGTACTGAAAGGATTAAGATTTTTTAATAGAAGTAATTTGCAAATTTGTTTCTGGAGCCAGTTGATATATAAAAAAAAGTTTTTTCCCTGGATAACCTCTTTAACACGGTGGCTCAGTGGTTAGCACTGTTGCCTTGCAGCACTGGGGTTCAAATCCCACCAAGGACCACATCTGCAAGGAGTTTGTACGTTCTCCCTGTGTTTGCGCAGGTTCCCTCTGAGTGTTCTGGTTTCCTCCCATACTCCAAAAACATACTAATAGGTGAATTTAGTTTGTGAGCCCAATGGGGCAGGGACCTATTTGAGTGTACAGCACTGCAGAATCTGTGTGCACAATATAAATAATTATTATGACCTTTATTATTATTAATTTAAAAAAATTAAATAAAAACCTACTTCGACCTTAAGGACCAAGAGCAGAAACTTAATTTTTTTGTCAACACAGCTTTAAGATGTCAGATTGCGGGAGTCCCCAGCGGCAGGACCCCCACGATCAGACATCTTATCCCCTATCCTTTTGGATAGGGGATGAGATGTATTAGGGCTGGAGTACGCCTTTAATGTCTTCTGTCCTCTGGGTCCTTACATGATGGAGGGTTTCAGTCATGTCAGCTGCTGTGACATCACAACTAGATTACTGTTCGTTGAGTGACTATGACATCACAAGTGTGTTGTGATATCAAAAGCTTGTCAACCTGGAAAGCTTAGTGACAGCAGGAATGTATTTTCATCAGATACTGTGTAGACAAGGACGGCACCAGGATACAGTGCGTTGTACTCGTGGATCATATAAATCCAATGGAAGAAGAAGAAATCCCGGCACAAACGGCTTGGATACAAATAAAAGGATTTATTTGTAATACAGCATATTACATACATGTAACAAGATGCGTTTCGGGCAATTGCAGCCTTGAGAGGCTGCAATAGCCGAAATGCGTCTTGTTACGTGTATGTAATATGCTGTATTACAAATAAATCCTTTTATATGCATCCAAGCCGTTGGTGCCGGGATTTCTTCTTCTTCTTTTTTCATCAGGTACACTGCTATATTATCACACACAGGTTTTAGTCAGGTAAACCACTGTGACATTACAACTGAGTTATTCTCGTGTAACTCCTATGATCAGGGCTGTATTTTCTATTAGGAACCCAAGGGCCTGTGCCTAGGGCAGCAGTGTTGAGGGGGGACAGCACTTCAGTGAGTAGAAATTAAATGACAAAAACTTTTGATGTAGCTGCTGCCACCATGATATAACCTGGAACAAATTTCCCTTCCCCCTTTGGCTGAGCTCCGGCAGCTGGGCAGCTGAGTACCCTTTTTAATAAGAGTACCTGATCACTTTGTGATGCCAGGGCACAGTTATGCTATACATGGTCTGAGGTTGGAGGCAGCTTCTCCTGGGCCAAACACTATGAGCAAATAAACACACTGACATCAGGTTACAGACTATGGTCTTTACTGAGTAGATGCAGGTGGAATTGAATAGACAACTGGCCTTTGGTGCGAGTGTGCAGCGTAACACCTTGGGAGCCCTGTTGCTGTTCTGAGACTTGTAGTAGTTGACTGAATGAATTCTGGTAGCTAGGCTCCTGCCAATATACTGTAGCTTTCTAAGCAGGGGCATAAATTTCCCACACAGGAGTATTTTCTTGCAGGAAGACCAGGATAGAGATTAGAGTAGAAATAGGCCTCTCCTCAGAGCACACGACGCACAGCACACCTGAGCCAAGCTGTTGCTCAGGAGCCACACTAGGGTGAACTGACTAACTCCTCCCCCGTACCTCATTATACAAGGGAGACTTTTGGGGTCTCATTGGCTGGCAGGGTCCCATGGGGTTCACTGCAGGGTCTCATGGGTAACACCCTTAAAGGCACAATAACAATTAATACATAATTATCCCAACAACAGAACTTTAGTGGGCCCAACACCTTGTGCTGCCAGGCTGCCCGAGACAGTCCAAAACCTTAGGACAGCTACCGGTCCTAAGTGTGAGAGCCATGGTGAAACTGCAAAAAAATCTGGATGTATTTACGGTGTTTTTTGCTGCGTATGTGACAGATGTGCATGAAAAACTCTGACTCTAGTGAAATCATCATCCTGTACTATATTCAGTCCTAGAGTCTAGGGCTGCATGAGCCGTAAATATGGCCTTGCCTATAATATCACAGATGTATTTTTATCAGATGAACTACTGTGACATCTTAATTTGCTTTCCATCAGGTATGCTGCTATGACATCATAACTCTCCATCTGGGAACTGCTGGAATATCAGTCACGCGTGTTTTTAAGTAAGGTATACAGATTGGACAATATGGATGTGTCTCAGAAAGAACCACTGCCATGATAACACAACTGTATTCCAGTTAGTTAGGCTTCGTGGGGGGATGTACCATATGTATCAACAAGTTAAAGGGAACCAATCATGAGATTTTACCTTCTACATAACGCATGGTAACACATTATATATGGTAAAATCTTCTTCCTTACCATAACCTGGGGGAAGTTTCTGCCCGCAGGGATGGTGAGGATATGAAGTTGTTAATGTTTCTCCCCAGTAGTAAGGTGGGGCACGTCAAAGGCGGAGTCAAGGGGGGGCACAAATTTAGCTTTTGCCTCGGGTGGCAAAAATCCTTGCACCAGCCCTGCCGACTATCCCCCAAGGACAGAAGTCTGTGGAAAGAAGGGGTTAGGCATATTCAATTTTAACATGCCAAATCCTTTTGTTCTTGGCTGCCTCTTTCTCCCCGCCTTTTATACTCGTGTACCTTTGGCTGAGCCTTGTGTATGGGGTGATCGAAAAGGTGGCTAAAATAACATTTGTCTTATATCTATATTCTGTATATGGCCAGCTTTGGAGGGTCCAATATTGTCACTTATCTGCCAAAAATACAGTAGAATACAGTCAGCTTTAAGAGAAAATGTCACATTTTTAATACCATTTTGAGTCTTTTTTTTTTTGTTTTTTTTTTTTTTTACTTTAACTTCTGCGACTTTACCCGAACACATAATTTTCACCAAGCAGCTGAATCCCTGAAATAAAAGTTGAGCGCAAAGAATTCCCCGAGCTGTGCGCGGAGCCTTATGAAGTGAGTCATGTACAATGTAAACAGTCAAACCACTGGAACTTGTAGCGTGTTTATAAAGGCGAGCACACAACACAGAGGAAAGTTTATGCGTGCAGTGCGTCACAGAACAGGATCTGGGGTCCCCGTGTTTGCTCAACTTTTACTGTGTGAAAAAGAGATTACAAAAGCAGCTCAATCGATAAGATCCACTCTGGAAACAGAATAGAATTTTTATTTTTTTTATTTAGAGCTGTAGTATATTATTGCAGCAGACAGATGTTACACTGATTTTTATCTTACTATTTTTATTTTTTTTTACTTTGTGTTCATGGCCAAAAAGCTGGTCACATACATAATTGTTGTCCGCATGCAGTGTTTCCTAACCAGGGTGCCTCAAACTGGCGCAAAACTACAACTCTCAGCATGCCCGGACAGCCTTTGGCAACTGTTGGAGGCACCCTGGTTGGGAAACACTGATATAATTCAGCCAACAGCTTTTTATATGTTGTTACTATTTAAAATTATTAAAGGGGTATTCCGAGCAAAAACATTTTACCCCCCGCGTTCTCCCTGCAGCACCCACTTTCTATGAGGGTGCTGAATCTCCAGTTTCGGAAACCTCTGGGTTTCTGGGACTGGGGACGTGATGTCACGCCCCCTCCATTCAGGTATATGGTCAGGATTAGGTACTGAGTAACATATTAAAGGAGTTCTGGAGTGAAACATAACTTATCCCCTATCCAAAGGGGATAAGTTATAGATTGTGGGGGTCTGACTGCTGGAACCAACCCGACCCCCCACCACCCCCCCGCAATCTCCTGAACTGGGCCCTGTCAGTCTGCTGGAAGGGGCGTGCCGACCCCTGCACAGAGATACATGAAGGGGGTGTTTAGGAGGGGTCCCAGCTGTCACACCCCCCACAATCTGTAACTTACCCCCTATCTTTTGGACAGGGGATAACTTGTGTTTCACTGCACGACTCCTTTTTAATTCTTTTTTGTGGGATCTGACAGGTACACTTTAGGATATAGTCTGTCAGTGTAGCCTTGGCCAGTTTGATAAAATGCCACTTTACGTTTTAAAAATTTCCAATGGGAGGTTACATAACTTGACATGGTAGTGTTCCCTATTTATACAAATAACAGCCCTAACTTTCAATATGACACTGATGTATAAAAAGGTAGTCACAGATCCATACCAAAGCCTAATTTAAAATGTAGAGATACAAAATGTAGCAAATTTGGCACAAATCCAACAATTTTGGCACAATGTACATGTTCGTTGTGTATATAAAAACATAGAATGTGTTGGCAGATAAGAACCATGCAGCCCATCTAGTCTACCCGATGAGGGGAATTCATCAAATCTGAGTTTTAGCCATTATTAGTCGTGGAGAAAGTGGAAGACATTTACCTAGATTAAAGTAGAGCAGTTCTGTGGTTATTCATCAAAGTCTGTGAGCCATGTGAAAGCCTATTAAGGCTGTATTTGTGGGAGGGGCGTGTGATTATAGAACGCGCTCCTGCATCCTGGCAGGGCATATCGTGCGTTTGCAGCAGCGTTTCTGATCTCCCGCCAAAATTCCAAGCTCCGGAGGCCGCTTAACTTCTTGGAGTAGCTGTTCATAGCATCATTGAGGATGGGTGGTCTGCTGCCTCCCGGCGGGTTGCTTGGCCGCCCGCCATCAGCAGTGGCAAGGTCCACAATAAATTTTAAGGTACAGGGGGTGGCGAGGCAGCAGGTAGCGGGCCGGACTTTGCTGCCGAGGGCCTTTGTGTGCGGCGCGGCAAGATTTAACTGTATGTGCAGCCACATCTGGTTCAGCTTGCCGCCCAGGCACAGCACCATTCAGCATGCAGTGTTGTCACAGACATCATAAAAGTTGTGTGTATCAGCATGTGGCACTGACAAGTTTTATCCCAGTACTTCCCTCTGTCCCTGTTGCGTCACCCCCTATCAATAGGTTTGCTACAACACGTTCCAGGTATATGTTCACTATAACTTATGTTATGCATTTGTCATTATTATGTGATTACTTCACTATATCACGTGTACATCCGCTAGAACCGTTAACTTACATAAGGCTATAGGGAATGCATACTACTATATTCTGGATATGCCTGTTATAAACATACGATGCAGGCGTAATTTTACATACAGTGGCTTAAGATTCCATGCTTCCTTCCATTATTTAATTTTTTTTTTAATATATACAGCAACAGGAGAATACAGCAGCACACTGCTAGCACAAAGATAAAGATAAAACATGAGTGTATAGATACAACATGAAAAGCTGTTCAGCTATGGTGCAGTAATGAAATAGTGAGATACTTAGCTTGCAATTTGGCGGCCAAATAGCTTGAACCGTCCCACCACGGTAAGGTGATCTCATTGGGACGGACCCTACACTGTGAATATGCCTCTGTGTGAACAGATCGGCAGGCATTGCAGGATCTGAAACATCCAAATCACCTTGTATTTTATTACTTGCCTCTAAAAAGAAACCAAAACCGATTTCTATCATGCTCAAAGAGCAAACAAAAAAAAAAAAAGTGTATATATAATTATTGGGCATAGTCACTCATAGCATTCCTATGGTACATTAGCTCATATTAGTTATATGGTAGTATGCTCATAACATTCATACGGAACTCACACTGTTCATACGCTCATAGTTTTTCACACTGTACAAGCCATAGCTTTTACTGTTTAGACACCCCTGGTATCCATAGTGATTTAGTGCATTGAATTTATGCTGTGCATTTACACGGTTACAAATGCTCACAGTATTCATACTGCACATATACATGTAGCATTTATAGTATTGAATACTGCGCATATGCTTATAGCAGTTGCACGGTGAATACTCATAGCATTGGTATGGTACATTCACAAATCATTATAGGGGACAGCCGCTCATAGCATTTTTCAGTACATTTGCTCATATCATCCATACGAATTTGTATGTCATGGCATTTATACGGTACTTACACTCATAGTATTTATACTGTTCATATGCTCTTAGTATTTATACGGTACAAGTGTATAACTCTATACTGGCCATATGTTCATAGTATTCGTACTGCTCCTCTGTGTATATCAATAGCGTTTACTTGTACTTACGTTCTTATTACACTGTGCATGCATTTTAGCTTATACTGCGCATAGGTGTGTAGCCTTTATCAGATACACATTCATGTCAATTGCTGTGCATAGATTTACTGTACATAGGTTCATAGGTATATACAGATGTCGATGCCATGGAATTTTTACATGCATACTTATGATAAACTATACGTTATAGAACATTACTATAGCCATGCCATGTGCTAGATACCTTTTTGAAATCACGCATGTATGTTAATATTTGTTAGTTTAGCTGTACTGCCAGACATATATTACTACAGGCGATTTGGTGCACTTTTGTATCAATAAGATTAGTATCACACAAACAAAAAAACTGTTTAGCTCACTAGTTAGCATTCGGATTAGCTTCGTATGTGATATTTAGCCTCTGCCTTACAACTGTTTTCATAACTACTACATCACGACTTAAAGGAGGTTGTATACCCATTATGCCTGCCATGTCTGCAGGGGGATACACATTGTATTGTTACTGACACATTTTCGGAGCAATAACGTTATCACTCATAGGCGGTTCTACATCCGTAATAGCTGCCACATCTGCAGGGGGGATGCACAGTATAGTTATTGTTACTGACATGTTTTTAGAAGCATTAACGTCATCACCCATAGGCAGTGCTATATTTATAGTGCCTGCCACGTCTTCAGGGGGATGGACTGCTAGTTATTGTTACCGACACCTCTTCAAAATAAGAACATTACGATACATAGGCGGTAGTATACCTGTTATGCCTGCTACGTCTGCAGGGGGATGCACTGCATTTATTGTTAATGGCACATCTTCAGAGCATTAATATCGTGACTCACAGGCAGTTGTATACCAGTTATGCCTGTTACAGGGTTGCACTGAGTAATCATGGTTCTGGTAAGTCTTCAGAGCAAGAATATTTGACATATAGGTAGTAGTATACCCATCATGTCTGCCACATCTGCAGGGGGAGTGCACTGCGTAATTATGGTTATTGTTAAGCACTCAGAACATTAATATCGACACAAAGGCGGTCGTATACCCGTGTTGACTACCAGGTCAGTAGGGGGATGCACGGCGTAATTATTGTTACTGACACGTTTTCAGAGCAATAACATCACTGGCATAGGTCATGGTAGGGAATCAAAGGCTATTGTTTGGGTTTTTGGCCCTTTTATAGGTGGGCCCTTGTAAGAGGTTAAGGCTCATTAAAACTAACATGTTAAGCAATTTATTGTCCAGGTTCAGATACATTTTCACAGCTAGTTGAGCGATTGTTACTTGGGCAAAGGTACGCCTCTGCAGCTCCAAGGCCGTGTGGTTCTTGGTAGTCGAGATTACTAAGGCCGATTTTTTTCTTCTATGGTCCGGTGAGGATGAGGTATGTGCTAATTGGTTGTTTGATTACTGCCAGACTTTTTGGCCCTCTATAGGCTTGGTCGCGGTTTTGGGCACACTTCTGACAGCTGTAAGTATGTTATTATTCTTATATCAGTAGTTAGTATTGGCATTTTGTTGTTAGTATTATTGGTGTCATAATTAGTGTTATCTTTATTTCATTATTAATATCATTGTTATTACTATTATCATCATTACTATTATTGACATTACCGTTATCGTTTGTTCTGTGTTTCGTTATTTTGTTATGGTTATTCTCATGACTAGTCTCAGGCACGTTTTTTTAGCCCTGCCCACAATTGATAAATTCGGTGTACAGACTTTGATGAATCACCACAAAACTGCTCTACTTTTAATTTAGGTAAATGTCGCAGAGGAGCCAGGACTGTAATACAATTGTTGCATAGAGCCATTTCGATAGTTCTATAGGGCAGGAGTGAATCAGGTGTCCCTGTGGGGTGGTCCCATTAGTTTGGGACCCTCTCTGTGGTTGAGGGATGGGTTTTAGAGTCTTTCTTGCCCTCCCTGTGTTTTGAATCGGGGTTGTACAGTGCCTGGCCCCCTACCTTCTATCCAGAGGTGTAACTTGCAGCTACTGGGACCTGATGCAATATCTGCCACAGGGCCCCATGTGCCGAATGCTGGTATCTTTTTGGGAAGATATGCTTTTGAGGCCCCCTTGGGCACCAGGGCCCCGATGTGACTGCTACCTCTGCACCCCTTATAGCTACGCCCCTGCTTCTACCTCATATCTTGTAACCATATTATGGTGTAGGGGAATAAGTCACACTTTCTTGGTGACCATACTTTACTGTGGCTTGTACGTTACTCTCTATATTCACCTTCCCTAGAGTATACAAGACCTAAAGCTTGCCGTCATGAGTATTACAATAGTCTGCGTGAATTCTCCTTTCTTTATAGTACAGTAAAGACCTACAGACCGCCAGTCTGATACCCGCTTTATCTCTCACTTACACCAATGTAGGCGACAAGCAGAAGTAGTAAAAAAAAGAAACGAGAGGAGATTCTGCATTATGGGAGCTGACGTCTTGAGTCGTATTTTTAGGGAGATAAGGACTTGGCAGGCATCAAGTGTCTGTAATTAGTCCTCCTTGTGCAGGCTGAGCCTAAAAATACAAGCTGCCCCCATTGTTGTCTGTGGAAGAACTGCTGGGGCTTGTGACACAAAAGGCATGAGAGTTATTTTGGTCTTTTCTTCTGTGCGGCTATATTTAGCTCACTGATGCAGATACAGGGATTCCACTGACGTCAATGGAGCTCTGGGCTGATGTCACTGGCCCTCCTCCCTCGGTCAGGAGAAGGAAGAACCTGGCAGAGAGAATGCGAGCAAGGCTGTGTGCTGTGCACAAACAAAGGGGCATCATATTTCCATGCCTGTCTCCCTGCCTGGGCAATGGGCAGCCGACTGCAACAGAGCAGGAGCTCCCACAGCATAGGAGGGGGGCACAGGGAGGGGGAGAGGGCTGTAAGTGACCCAGGGATCCCCGCTTCTCTCCCCCCACGAACAGCAGCAGGTGGAAGTGTCTGACTCCTGTAACTTGATGAGAGACACAGAGAGTCCCCAATGTGTAAGTACATAGGCTTCTGTGCCTGCATGTGATACATATGGTGCATGCTTGCCAGTATTTTTATACCTGTCATTCTGTTATTGTTCATGTTGTTGCTATTTTGTTTGCGAAAGAAACTTTGTAACAAGTTCCTTAAAGGAATTGTCCAGTTTAGTAGATTTTGATTTATTG
>NC_079190.1:76326480-76356480 GCF_029499605.1 Hyla sarda
TCTCTCTCTCTCTCGATCCAACAGGCCCCATCCTTCTCTCTCTCTCTCTCTCTCTCGATCCAACAGGCCCCATCCTTCTCTCTCTCTCTCTCTCTCTCGATCCAACAGGCCCCATCCTTCTCTCTCTCTCTCTCTCTCTCGATCCAACAGGCCCCATCCTTCTCTCTCTCTCTCTCTCTCTCGATCCAACAGGCCCCATCCTTCTCTCTCTCTCTCTCTCTCTCGATCCAACAGGCCCCATCCTTCTCTCTCTCTCTCTCTCTCTCGATCCAACAGGCCCCATCCTTCTCTCTCTCTCTCTCTCTCTCGATCCAACAGGCCCCATCCTTCTCTCTCTCTCTCTCTCTCTCGATCCAACAGGCCCCATCCTTCTCTCTCTCTCTCTCTCTCTCGATCCAACAGGCCCCATCCTTCTCTCTCTCTCTCTCTCTCTCGATCCAACAGGCCCCATCCTTCTCTCTCTCTCTCTCTCTCTCGATCCAACAGGCCCCATCCTTCTCTCTCTCTCTCTCTCTCTCGATCCAACAGGCCCCATCCTTCTCTCTCTCTCTCTCTCTCTCGATCCAACAGGCCCCATCCTTCTCTCACTCTGACATACTCTGTTGATGGATGGATGGACAGGAAACCCCATACCCTTTAGACCAGTGTTTCGCAACCAGTTGTAGTTGAAACACTACAACTTCCAGCATGCCCTGAAAGCCTTTGGCTGTCCAGGCATGCAATGAGTTGAAGTCTTGCACCAGCTAGAGGCACAATGGCTGGGAAACACTACATTAGACCGTCAGTCTTTTGACAGGTTTAGCTGACATATGACTAAGGTGTATGGGGAACTTTAGCCAAAGAGAGTAGATGGCTTCCAAGTAGCCCCTTTTTAAAGACACAGGTTCTATCATATGACTACCTGTGTGTGCAATGCCATGGACAGGTACAGGCTATCAGCAATGATATTCTGTATTCTGGAAATTGCTGAAAATGTGGAATTTTTGTTGCTTAGCCGTATGTATATCCCTAGACATAAAAAAAAAAAAAAAATTTTTTAATCTTGGATATATTCTGGGTCCTGCTCCTTTCTAAACTTTACAACAGTGAAAATAGTGTATCAGCAGCAATATTAGCCCCTTACTAAGTACTGTCTGTAGCTGAAATGCCTCTGAAACCCAGTCTCGCGTGCAGTCACGTGATCGTGCACCTGGTATTTATCTCCGGCCTGTGTGACATCCAGTACACTGACCACTGATTATTTCCCTTCTATCTCCACCAAGGTCACACATCACATCTCCTCTCCAGTGCCCCCTGGCTTTCCTTCTCTCTAGCAGTTTGTGCAGTACTTTCTCATTTGAAGAGCTATATTGTGTGTAAAGACAGTAAGTATTTTCAGCAACACCTTATACCTTGTACTAGAAGAATATCCAGGCAGCTGGAAAAGGACAGAGTGTCTGTGAATGGGGAGGGAATTTGTAAGAACCATAGTCTATTTACATGGTAATTCTGCCCACAACAAGCCCTGGTGGCATCAAAACAAATGTTAAACACAGCTGGGCATGAAGAATGAAAAGCAGAAATTCAGAAGTGTGAATGGGAGTGCGGAATCCCATAGAAGTCTATGGGCTTTTAATTTGTGGCAGAATTCCGCAATTGGAAATTCTGCCATGTGAATAGACCCTTAAGGTGAGCATGTAGACACGTGAGTAGTTCTGTGTATTTTAAGGTTGGAATAGCTCTTTAACTTACAAACATTTGAGTTTGTCCAGTCTCTATTTTTGTATATCTGTATCTATTGTACCTATTAAATGTGAATACCAAGTTTCAGGAAGTGCATATCTCAACCCGGGAAAGCTGGATGAGATATGGTAAATCCAGAAAAAGTTAAAATTCCTGGCGAGACTCAGCTTTCTAGGGACTTTGGCAAGTCCTGTTATTGAGCCGGGAAATTTGTGATAAAAGGCAGGTTTGGTAATGAGGCCTTTCATCATCTTCCTGGACCATTCCAGGTTTACAGACTATTCCAGATCAGTAAAGGTGCTAAGGACTGACTCTCACCTTGCTGCGCAGCCCGGTGATGAGGGGTTGGCAAGTGAGGCTGTGAGGAACAGGGGAATTTTGCCTGGTGTTAGTATCTCATTGTTGTTTTGTTGGGAGGCTGGTAGTAAGCCACCTATATAGCTAGGGAAGATTTCTGTGTAGTTATCCCTGGACCAGCAGGATTTTGTATTTGTTTATGCCTGAAGTTAAAGGCTGTATTTTTTTGTACTGGAAAAAGACCGGAAAAGCCCTGTTTGAGCTATACTTCTGTGTCACTGTCTGACTGCTGTTTTGCAGTTATTTTCCTGGCTCTACAAGGCTGATCTCCCACATTGTTTATCTGTCATAGAATAATACTGTATAATGTTTATTCATCTAGAAATTAAATACTAGTGCTCAAATAGCTTTCTACATTTATTTGATGTGTGTCAAAGTTTCTATTTCCTGGATACAAACATTCCTGGAAAAAACAGATATGACCAAAACATGTTAATATACTCTAAAGTTGGTCATTGCATCGCCGGACGCCCGGGACATGCAGTTCCGGGCTGCCGGGCAGGTGAATTTTTCAGGCATTTAGCCCTGGAAAGCAGGGCTAAATGCCTGAGGAATTCACGGGGCAATCCTTCTTTCCCCGTCACTAAACTCCTATAGACCGCAGCCTATTGCGAGCCGCGCAGGACGTTTGCATCTGCCAGGACCGAGGATGCGGTCCAGCAACATAACCGCCGAGCCCGTGAGCCTGCCGGAGGGCAAATGGGGATGGAGGACAGGTAAAAGCAGGGGGGCAGAGGGCAGGTAAAAGCAGGGGGAGGGAGTTTGGTGAATTATGTGGCAAAGGAGGGGAGGGTGAAATATAATGGCACAGGGGGGAAGGGGGCTGAAATATAATTAATGGCACAGGGGTGAAGGGGGCTGAAATATAATGGCACAGGGGGTGGGGGGGGGTTCTGAAATGGCACAGGGGGGGGTGAAATATAATGGCACAGGGGGAGAAGGGCTGAAGAAGGGCTGAAATATAATTGCACAGAGGGGAGGGGGGGGGCACCGCAGAGGTGAGTGAAGTGAGTGTTAGGGTGCCATCCAAAATGAGGCTACCTCCGCGTGGTGAATGGAGGGACACGTTTTGATCAAAAAGTGCGCTAAGAGCCTCCAAATATAAATATCCTGAAATATAATGGCACATGAGGGAGGGGGGGGGGATATAATGGCACAGGGGTAGGGAGGGCTGAAATATAATGGCACAGAGGGAAGGGGGGCTGAAATATAATGGCACAGAGGGGAGGGGGGCTGAAATATAATGGCACAGAGGGGAGGGAGGGCTGAAATGTAATGGCACAGGGGGGAGGGGGGGCTGAAATGGCACCGGGGGAGGGGGGGCTGAAATGGCACAGGGGGAGGGGTGGCTAAAATATAATGGCAAAGGGGGAGGGGCTGAAATATAATGACACAGGGGAGGGGCTGTAATGTAATGGCATGGGGAGCATCAGAGAAGGGGAATATAATGGGACAGGGTGTGATAAAGGGGGAGATAAACTGGCACAGGATGGTAGCAGCTTTTCTAATGCTGATACTAGTACTACGTTGTGCATTGTTGACACACAACGTGATGCATGCAATTGGCAGTATAGCAAGGAGTGTGTCACCAAACTATGTAAGGGCGTCACCATGAAAAGTTTGGAAAGCTCTGACTTAGGGCGTATAGTTTAAATGGGAGCCCTACCTGATGGGGGTCATATCTATCTGGGGGCCTGTGTACCTACTGGGGGAGCTCTACCTAATGGGGGTAATTTCAATCTGGGGCTCTGTCTGGGAGCCCTAGCTTTTTACCAACTGGGGGGGACATATATATCTGGGGCCCTATTTTCATACTAGGAGAGCCCTTCATGCCTGCCTACCTAATGAGGGGATGTACCTACCTGATAAAGGGACATACCTACCTGAAGGGTGGGACTACCTATTTAATAGGGCGGACTTGCTTATCAGGGGCCCTATGCACTTAATGGGGTGACATACTGGTCTGCCTATTAAGTTTCTATTAATAAAGACCTTATTTACAGACTATTTTTGTTTAAATTATTTTATGTACCAGGACAAGTGGATCGTCATGAGGGACGAGTAGATTGTGCTCCGTTTTAGTCCCTTGGACAAGTAGTTTTTTTTTTTTTTTTTCCACACCCCTGGGGGAGAAAGAGGCAGCATAGAGAGAGATCTTACCCAGGGCTTGATGAATAGTTTAGACTGTTCACTGATGCTTCATCATGCTTTCCATGCTGCTGTTGCTTTTTGTGCTGTGTACAGAGCCTAAAAACAAGCGTACACGTTTATAATGACCAGAAATAATGCTGCTCCTCATGTACACACACAGGACAGCTTAATCTGAAAAGTCACCTGAAACGACAGGTATGCTTTAAGAGTGCCATTCCCCTAAAGGTGCTGTTACATATAGCCATTTATCATCCACCTTTTTCAAAGGCCCATAGATCAGCTGACATATGAGCAAATACTTGTCCGTCAGCTGATTTTATAATTTCTGAGAAGATAAAACTTCCCATGTGAACAGGGCATGTGTTTGCCGACAATAGTCAAAGCGAGTGACTACATGAACTTGTGATCATTCATGCAACTGTTTACTCCCAACAATGATCCCCATATACAATGTCCTTTCAACCTGCTCAGATTGGCTTGTATATAGTCAATTGTATCTAACCTTGTATCTTACAATTGTATCTAACAATTGTCCCTTATATCTAACAATTGTCTGCCCATCTAATAGGGCTCTTGGATAAATGTAGGCCAAATTCAGGTTTTGGCGCAATATGCTCCATTTCAACATGCAAAGGTTTTTGTGCCTACAGGGGATTCTAGCAACAACTTATTTCCTTCTTATTGAAATCTAGGATCCTAAATGTTCATAGAGGCGTTGGAATAGGCAGCCAACATTTTACTCAAGCCCCTAACTAAATATATTAAATGATCCCCCTCTCCCTTGTGCCACTATCTTCCTTTTGGCTTAAAAAATACACATAAGATAGACAAGCGGTCCCACCAAAAGGATCAAATTTGGCCAATCCTAATGTCATGTATATAGGCAACTTCTATCAGCCATGGGGAGTCACAAGCCAAGGGGTAAAATGTCTTATTTAGACACTGAAGATAAGGGTGTAAAATATGACTTCCTATCTTCTAACAGTGTGAAAAATGACATTGCTATTGAAACCAGAAGTGGTTAATAAAAAATGACTTTAATATTCGTAGACACTGACTGTAGGTTTTTATGTTCCTCAATGAAATTCAAGTGAAGTTGTTTGATCGTAACATTACAACCTTTTGAAGGACAATATATATATATATATATATATATATATATATATATATATATATATATATATATAATAAATTTTTTATTTTTTTTTTATGGAAAAGTTTTCAATTGATGGACGATATAAAACTGGGTTACACATAGTATTTTGGTCATAACAAGGTACTGTCTAAAGAAAAACTGTAATGGACAGATTTTCATCTTCTGTGTTTTGGAATTGTTCCTGATTTTGTCTGAAAATTCAGATCAAAATGCCATGTGTTCAATACAGTTCTTACAAGTTTATGTATGTTTAAGGAAATCTGTAATCAGTATTACCCGACCTAACCTGTCATGCAGGCTTGTAGTGTGGGTGATACTGATCAAAATGATACTTACGGCTTCCGGAACTGTCACACCGTTGCGCTGTTATTGCTCATTTTCGAGGTATGCAAATTAGGTCCTTGGGACATGGGCTCCGACCCAAGCTCTGGGCACTCTGATGTAAGGATAGGGGATAAGATGGGACCCCCGTGATCTCGGTGCAGCCCCCTGCATTCTGTACCGGGCGATGTCTCGGAGACATTCATGTCTATGGGAAGAGCCCCCTCCCATAGACATGAAGGGCCGTGGCGTGACATCACTGGGGGGCGTGGTCGTGATGTCACATCCCTGTTTTGGAGGTAGCGCCTGGCACAGAATGTTGGGGCTGCACAGAGATTGCAGGGGTCCCCAGCGGTGGGACCCTTGCGATCATACATCTTATCCCCTATCCTTTGGATAGGGGATAAGATGTATTGAGCCGGAATGCCCCTTTAACCCCTTAAGGACCGGGGTTTTTTCCGTTTTTGCATTTTCGTTTTTTGCTCCTTGCCTTAAAAAAATCATAACTCTTACAAATTTGCACCTAAAAATCCATATGATGGCTTATTTTTTGCGCCACCGATTCTACTTTGTAATGACGTCAGTCATTTTGCCCAAAAATCTACGGTGAAGCGGGAAAAAAAATCATTGTGCGACAAAATTGAAAAAAAAAACGCTGTTTTGTAACTTTTGGGGGCTTCCGTTTCTACGTAGTACATTTTTCGGTAAAAATGACACCTTATCTTTATTCTGTAGGTCCATACAATTAAAATGATACCCTACTTATATAGGTTTGATTTTGTTGGACTTCTGGACAAAATCATAACTACATGCAGGAAAATTAATACGTTTAAAATTGTCATCTTCTGACCCCTATAACTTTTTTATTTTTCCGTGTATGGGGCGGTATGAGGGCTCATTTTTTGCACCGTGATCTGAAGTTTTTAACGGTACCATTTTTGCATTGATATGACTTATTGATCGCTTTTTATTCATTTTTAAATGATATAAAAAGTGACCAAAAATGCACTATTTTGGACTTTGGAATATTTTTGCGCGCACGCCATTGACCGAGCGGTTTAATTAATGATATATTTTTATAATTCGGACATTTCCGCACGCGGTGATACCATATGTTTATTTTTATTTTTATTTACACTGTTTTTTTTTTATTGGAAAAGGGGGGTGATTCAAACTTTTAATAGGGGAGGAGTTAAATGATCTTTTTATTCACTTTTTTTTTGCAGTGTTATAGGTCCCATAGGGACCTATAACACTGCACACACTGATCTCCTATGTTGATCACTGGTTTCTCATAAGAAACCAGTGATCAACGATTCTGCCGCATGACTGCTCATGCCTGGATCTCAGGCACTGAGCAGTCATTCGGCGATCGGACAGCGAGGAGGCAGGTAGGGGGCCCTCCCGCTGTCCTGTCAGCTGTTCGGGGTGCCGCGATTAGCCGCGGCTATCCCGAACAGCCCGACTGAGCTAGCCGGGAACTTTCACTTTCAGCCGCGCGGCTCAGCTCTGAGCGCGCGGCTAAAGGGTTAATAGCGCGCGGCGCCGCGATCGGCGCTGCGCGCTATTAGAGGCGGGTCCCGGCTTCACTATGACGCCGGGCCCGCCGTGATATGACGAGCGGTTACTGTGTAACCCCGCGTTATATCAGAAGAGCAGGACCAAGGACGTACCGGTACGTCCTTGGTCCTTAAGGGGTTAAAGGGGTACTCCGCCCCTCCAAAGGATAGGGGATAAGATGTCAGATCGCCGGGGTCCCGCTGCTGGGGACCCCGGGGATCGCTGCTGCAGCACCCCACTATCATTACTGCGCAGAGAGAGATCGCTCTGCACGTAATGACGGGCAATACAGGGGCCGGAGCATCGTTACGTCACGGCCCTGCCCCTCGTGACGTCACAGCCCGCCCCCGTCAATACAAGTCTATGGGAGGGGGCGTGGCGGTCGTCACGCCCCCTGCCATAGACTTAAATTAAGGGGTCGGGCCTTTGATGTCACGAGGGGCGGAGCCATGACGTCACGATGCTCCGGCCCCTGTATCGCCCGTCATTACGCACAGAGCGAACTCTCTCTGTGCAGTAATGATGGCGGGGTGCCGCAGCGGCTATCCCCGGGGTCCCCAGCAGCATCTTAGGGGATAGGGGATAAGATGCCAGGGGCGGAGTACCCCTTTAAGGCTCAGCATCGAGTCCTGAGAGGGCTATTACTTTCTGTAACAGCTGTTTTTTTTATCTCTATATTTTAAATAGAACACATATCATTGCAATATTAATACTTATTGTTCCTATTTAAATCCTGTAAAGTATACACAGCCTCATTTTTTTAAATCTATTTACTGTACATCCATATTTATATGGAATACAAAGCAGAAGAAACGCCAGCACAACACCAACATAGCAAAAACAGATATCACAAGCACATATAATACACATCTCTATATTGTCTGATTTGTATTTATGTCCATATTTAGGTCCATATTTTACCTTTTTTTATTTAAACTCTTTTTAACAAGTTAATGTTTGGCACACTTTTGGCCATATGCAATTAAATAAGCTTTTAATTACAATGAATCTAGGAGATAAAAAGCATAGAGGTGCATATAACGGAATTGTCAATTTAATGAGAAAGTTGACCTTGTGCCTATTGAGGCTAGGACTACACGGCAACTTTGGTCATGTGACATTAAGACCGTAATGTTGCGTTGCGATGTTGCACAGAATGTTATTGAATGCTGTCATGTTGCGACAGTCACAAGATTCTATTTTTGAGTAATTTATGGTCGTACAAAACTTTGCCACCACTGACTTCCATGCGACTGTGAGCTACTTCTGTGTGTTTTTTTCTTTTTTTCCCTCACCAGACAATTGAGAACTGTAAGGCTGGGTTCATACAGCAGAAAATGTGCAGAATGTCCAAACGGAAAAAACGTGCAGACAATCCGCACATTTGACTAGTCTATGCGCTAGGACTGTTCAGAAATGCTCTGTCTCATAGACGGCAATGCATTTCCTTGCAGGATCCACAAAAATAGACAGAAAAGTGGACCCCGGAATTTCCTCGGCAGAAACATCGGGTGTGGAAATTCTGCTGTGTGAACAGTGCAACAGAATCCCACTGACCTCAATGTGACTCCACAGCAGAATGTCCGTGCTGAATGTTCCGTGCAGACATTCAGCACAAATTCTGCTGTGTGAACATACCCTAATAGTCATGTGACAAGTTGAACAAATTATTTGGTTGAACGACATAGATGGGATTTGTGGTCATGGTGTAGCTCCAGTCTTGTAACCTAGTTTATAAGGTTGAAAAAAGACCAGAGTCCATCAAGTTTAACCTATAACCCTAATGAGTCCCTACTGAGTTGATCCAGAGGAAGGCAAAAAAAACCTCATACTCGAGGTAAAAATTCCTTCCCGACTCCAAATATGGCATCAGAATAAATCCCTGGATCAACGTATTGTCCCTATAAACCTAGTATACATAACCGGTGGTGGTGTCATTCTCCAAAAATACATAGACCCCTTTTTGAATTCTTTTACAGAGTTCACCATGACCACCTCCTCTGGCAGAGAATGCCATAGTCTCACTGCTCTTACAGTAAAGAACCCCCGTCTGTGCTGGTGTAGAAACCTTCTTTCCTCTAGACGTAGAGGATGCCCCCTTGTTATAGATACAGTCCTGGGTACACATAGGCATTTTGCCTGTGCCATAGGTATTTGCTCGGTTGTGAACAGTTTTACTGTAATTTGTTGCAGCAAAAAAAAAGTCCCTGTTATTCCCATAATAGGGGTTTTCTTTCACTGTTTATAAGCTGAAATTATACAAATAATGACTGTATAACAAATGCTTGGCAGATGAGCAGATCCCGTCCTTCTACCAGTTCACATAGCACTTGACACTGTCAGTCAAACCATTTCAATGCTGTTCTAATTGCGCCCTATCGGAATCCCTATAAAGCACGCACTTGTTCCTGCAGTAGACAGAAGCTAATAAATCTAGACATCTATCCGTCTGACTTCTAGTTTATTCGTCACATGATGATCTAATGACCCTGCTCGCAGGACAGATTGTCTTGGACGCAGCGATAGAAGTCTGTGCGGAGACTCAACAAAAGGCGCAGATGAGATAAAGATGAGCAAACTGTACTTGTCCCTGCCTTCTACAGTAGAAAGAATGTACAGTAAAACTTCTAATATTGCCTGCAGACATTAGGATTTTTATGGGAGATCCCACTACAATGTAATGTACCGTATTTTTAGCCCTATAGGATGCACCAGCGTATAAGACGCAACCAATTTATAGGTGCAAAATCTAAAAAAATTAAGATTTTGAACCCAATAGTAGTCTTCAACCAGCGGACCTCCAGATGTTGCAAAACTACAACTCCCAGCATGCCCGGACAGCCGTTGGCTGTCCGGGCATGCTGGGAGTTGTAGTTTTGCAACATCTGGAGGTCCGCAGATTGAAGACCACTGGTATAGGAGGTAATACTCACGTGTCCCCGCCGCTCCGGACCCGTCACCGCTGCCCTGGATGTCGCTCCATCGCTGTCGCCGTGTCCCTGTCGCTTCGGAACGTCTCTGCTGCCGGCCGGGTATCCTCGCTCTCCGTCGCCGCCATCACGTCGTTACGCACGCTGACGCACGTACGCGACGACGTGATGACGAGTAAGGAGAGCGCCGGCCATACAGGGGATCCCTGAACAGAGAAGACACCGAGGAGGCAGGTAGGGTCCCTCCCGGTGTCCTGTAAGCACTAACCCGGCTATTCAGTCGGGCTGTTCGGGACCGCCGCGGTGAAATTGCTGCGGTCCCGAACAGCCTGACTGAACAGCCGGGTTAGTGTCACTTTCCCTTCAGACGCAGTGGTCAGCTTTGATCGCCGCGTCTGAAGGGTTAATACAGGGAATCACCGCGATCGGTTATGTCCTGTATTAGCCGCGGGTCCCGGCCATTGATGGCCGCAGGGACCGCCGCGATAAGGGTGTATTCGCCGAATAAGACGCACCGACTTTCCCCCCCCCCCCCCCCCCCCCGTTTTGGGGAAGAAAAAGTGCGTCTTATACGGCGAAAAATACGGTATATGGGACTGCAATATAGTGTCTGATGTTTGGAGAAATAAAGATTAGTATGTTTAAAGTCCAAAGTCATAGGTTCCCAGGAGGTAAGCGGCTCCACAGGGTTCCAGTAGCCACTAATATTCTATTCTATCATGCATGATCAATAATTATTTAAAATATTTTAATAGCATCATCTTTATCCATGGGCCAAGTCTGGTATTGCAGCTCCTTTCCCTTCAGGTGAATGTGTTGCAGTTCTCTGCACAGCATCGGACCAGGTGTACTCAAATTCCCCCGCCACCACTGATCAGACATTGGCCCAAATTTGTAATTTTTCGCTTGCACATTGTGCTATATTTTAAATGGGCACTCTCATTAAAACAATTTTTTGCTATTGCACTCCTTATGGTAAATAAAAAATCTTTCTAATGTACTTTTTGTTTAAAAAAAAAAAATAATAATTCTATTCGTTATTTGTTTAAAAAGCTGCCACTAGGGGTCTCCCTACTTGTCCAGAGCACATTTTCCCCCATCTCTTCCACAGACTTTGGACAAGTCCAATATCAGGAAATGCTGAGGGGGGTGTGTGCAGTCTTATCCAATCATAGCTCGTCTCACACTGAACTGCTCTGGGCTGTGTGTAGCAGAGTAAGGGAGGAAGTTCTCCCCTGTATGGCTTCAGATGATGTCACGCCAGCTGGGTTACGTCCCTTCCCAGTCTGAATCTGACTGAGACTGAGCAGAAAATACAGAGAAATATCAAGGCAGAAAACTAAAAAAATTATTAAAAAAATAATGGCAGGGGGTGGTTTATCATGATGGGGGCAGTGAACTGGGAGGATTTTCTAAATTTTACAAGATCATGAGAGGTACTCTTTTTAAGCAAACAAATAAATGTATAATACAAAAAAAAAACACAGTAATTTTCCCCACCTACACATTTCTGTTGGATTTTTCTGGACTCTTTTTAGGATTTTTCTTTGCTGGCAAAAGCCATTAATTTGGAGATACAGCTATATCAGCCGATATTAAAGGGGACCTGTCAGGTCTGTGACATACCTGTTCATGTATTCTCAATAAAACTATAATTTTGGTAATCCCAAAAGAAGAGTCCTGTCCCAAATGTAATAATCAATACTGATCATTTTTATTGCCTTCTGCAATGTCCACAGATTTTGGAATCAGGTCTTCATCTTCTTAAAGGGTACCTCTTCTCAAAAAAACTTTTGATATATTATAGATTAATGTATGCAGAATAACTTTACAATTGTATGTTATTAAAAAATATGCTTCTTTCTATTTAATTTTCCACTTTGAAGAAATGACCACTAGGGGTCTCCCTACCAGTCCTGGCAGCAAGCATTTCAGACTCGTGCTGGAGTCCTAAACACTACGAGCTGCCATTCTGCTTTGTTCACAAAGGAGAACACTCAGAGCTGCCAGCCTGCTTTGTTCACAGCCTGTTTGGCTGTGAACAAAGCAGGCTGGCAGCTCTGAGTGTTTAGGACTCAGCAAGAGTCAGAAATGCTTGCTGACAGGACTGATCGGGAAAAATACAATAGAAAGAAGCATATTTTTCATTAACATGCTATTGGAAAGTTATTCAACATTCATTAATCTAAAATATATCAAAAGTTTATTTGATGAGAGGTACCCTCATAAGTTAGCTCTTTTGACAGGGTTGTAGGTCAATGTGAGACGTTATTCCATATTGGTGTATTTTTCACTGAAAGTTTGTCCATGAGTGGAACCTATTCCTTACTGGATACTGTACTACAGTTCCACAATGGTATGCTACAGCTGACCTCAATGGCACACTGCACATTAAAAATTATGTGAAGAATGGTTCGCCATGTCTGTCACTACTGGAGAACAGGGATGTACGTTGCGGGGCCTGAGAATTCAATCTCATGGATGCTTTCCCCAACACAGGGGCTCACCCCTCAGAATAGTAACAATATAATACAATAATAGAAATAAGCTAAGTGTAATTGTCCTCATTGCAGGTTATGATCTAGATAAGTGTTTCCCAACAAGGGTACCTTCAGCTGTTGAAAAACGACAACTCCCAGCATGCCTGGCTATTCCGTAGTGTGCATTGCCAGCAATGGGATTCTGCTGCACTGGAATTTGAGTGGAATTTTAAATGTTTGAACAAAAAAAAAAGTTTCAAATGTCAGGAAATGCCCAACCCCAAACGCAGTTGTGCATTTATACTGGGGGAGCAGATCCTGCCCTTGTGATCCATTGCTAAGGGTAATCTCCAGCATAAAATGCATACATTGGCGGATGCCTGCAGCGGACCACAAGTACCACAATGGCATCCTATTTTAAAGCAAAATCCCCCCCCCCCCCCCCATGCATTTCCAGGGGGAATAACAGAGAAAAGACAGACCTCAGAAGAGGACCTCTAGCACTATCCTCATTAATGAATAGTTTACACACAAATGTTGTTTACTGGGTCCTAAAATCTAAATCCATCCCCCCCCCCCCCCCCTTCCCCTCTGTCTGTTAAGCTGTGGTGGGTGTTATAGAATACATTTGGCCAAAACCAAATATACAGTGATCCCTCAAGTTACAATATTAATTGGTTCCGGGACGACCATTGTATGTTGAATCCATTGTATGTTGAGACTATAACTCTATGGAAACCTGGTAATTGGTTCTAAAGGCACCAAAAGGTCATCCAAAAAATAGGAAAAAGTGAGGAATAAAGGAAGTAGATAACTAATACAGATAAAGCAAATCCTTACATATAAAAGTAAGAAAGATCTGCTGGGAGTTGTAATCACTATGTCAGTGTTTCCCAATCAGGGAGCCTACAGCTGTTGCAAAACTACAACCCCCAGCATATCCGGACAGCCTTTGGCTGTCCGGGCATGCTGGGAGTTGTAGTTTTGCAACAGCTGGGGGCACCCTGCTTGGGAAACACTGGTCTATGTAGAGGACAGGAGCTTCTTCGTGGTCCTGTACAGTACACGCAATGTCCTAAAAAAGTAACATGGAGCCGCCCTCACCTGGTGTCCAGAGGAGCAGCTAACCCTGGTACAGGTAAAGTGTACAGAACATGTAATACCTCTCTGTACTGTAGGGGGCGCTATCAGACACCAGTCAGTGCATACGCTTCAGTAATACAGGTAAAGTGTACAGAACATGTAATACCTCTCTGTACTGTAGGGGGCGCTACCAGACACCAGTCAGTGTATGCACTTCAGTAATACAGGGGTTTTACCAGTGAATGCCCATTCTGATTGGTCAGTTCTTCCAGCCATTGACACATTTCACAGATCTGGACTGTCTGTAGATTGTATGTTGAGTCTGGTTTCAACTTACAATGGTCTTTTCTGGACCATTTTATGTTGAAACTATTGTATGTTGAGGCAATTGTAAGTTGATGGATCACTGTATAGTTAATATGTAAAAAAAAAAAGGCCGGTGCTGAGAATGTAGGACCATAAATTAGATTATACATATAGTACAGGTGGGAAGAAGTACTCCCGTAAGTAATTCATCAGATGTACATATTCATTGAAATATGATCTGATTTATTCACTGCTGGTTGCATGCTGTACCATCATTATACACACACCTATCTAGTGCTTATGCTAGATGGGCAGCTACTTGTATTATTTTTACGGAAAAGCGAAGTTTATCAGGCAGAAAACCCAGCAGCCTTGGTGCAGTTCATATTACAACATTGGGAGAGAACGTGTTACCATCTGCCTCATTGTCATGGTAACTGTACGGAAGATCCACGACTGCAGCAAGAAATCACATACAATTAGGGAGATGTGTCGAATCCTGTGCAGAGGTTCTGAACAATTGTTTGTCCTCCTCATAGCCCCAGCACTCTATTTCGACCTGCTTCTTACCTCCAGATTGCAATACCTACCCCCCTTACTGTTGGGCTGGGGAAGCGGAACTGGGCAAACAATTCTCTCCTGATCAATGGGCCAAATGTTTCTCCTTGGACCCATAAGGCAGTAATCGCAATGAAAGTTTGGAAAACTAGTTTTAAAATTCAAATTAAAAAGGAAAAAAGAAAGTAGGAGACGGCACTAGTGCCTCTATCTTCAATGAACTGCAGGTATATTGCAATGTCCAAACCAATGGATACAATACATATTCCTTGGATATGCAAGTGGGAGAAACCTAAGACGTTTGGAGGTGCTCTACGTAACAAAGCAGCATGGGGACCATAAAAAGATAAAGTACGGAGCACTCACTCTGACTTTCTTGTGGGGGTAGGCAGCTGATAGTTCTCAGTCCCAGTCTTCCATAGCGGGGAGGCGGCAGGTGTAACGAGGGGAGCCTCAGACGCTGGCCACGGACCGTATCGCGCCCACTGGCGCTTCGTCAGGCCGTGTACACGGCCTGACGAAGCGCCAGTGGGCGTGATACGGTCCGTGGCCGGCACCTGAGGCCCCCCTCGTTACACCTGCCGCCTCCCCGCTATGGAAGACTGGGACTGAGAACAACGATCAGCTGCCTACCCCCGCAAGAAAGTCACAGAGTGAGTGCTCCGTACTTTCTTTTTCTTTTTATGGTTTTAAAATTCTGTCCCGTTGGTATCATGTTCTGGTAGCTCTTCATAGATGTTCCCTTGAGTGCCTGATACTTGTTGGCGTTGTTGGGTACGATGACGCACATATGGCGGGGGTGTCACAGACACAAACCATTTTAGGGAAACAGTTCTTCGGGTTCTGTTGGATGATGATCTATATATGTTCTTTTTTGGCTCAGTCTCAATATGAAAAAATGACTGACCATGCACTCTCTTCAGGTGGACAAAACGGTCAACTCCTGTGTGGTGGAGATCTCCCAATCCCCCCCAACATATGGAGGAATTAAATCCTAAAGATGTTGATGTATTTGCCGTTACTTGATGCCCTTGGTTAGATTTTATGATCTTCTCCATGTTATAGGACATTGACTTCCTTGTGTCTGTCTGCCTGCTAAGTTGTTGCTCCTTTGCTTCTTCTATTGTGGTTGCGAGTTGGACCGACCAGGTCTTTGTGCATCATATTTTGCTGCCTGTTCAAATTTTTTTGTATTTATTTATTTTTGTATTCTGCTCTGAATAAAATCCTTTTTTTTTTTTTTTAATTTGGGGGGAAAAAAGCCTGTGCAGAGAAAAAGGGGAGTAGTTGCTCATAGCAACCAATCAGATTTATTTTTCAAATCCCTGCATCGCCACCACAGGGAAAATGAAACATTACACAGTGACATTCAAATCAATGGATTTTCTGTTTAATGCAGGACAGGTCTTCCAGAGAACGAGTCAGAAGCCCCTAAAAGGGTGGATGATAAAAGGTTTTGGAAACTGAACAACCCCTTTTTAAAGGGGTACTCCGCCCTAGACATCTTATCCCCTACCCAAAGGGTAGGGGATAAGATGTCTGATCGTGGGGGTCCCGCTACTGGGGACCCCTGCAATCTGTCCTGGTGCATGGGAGTGAAGATCGCTCTGTCTCTGACTCGCAATACAAGGGCCGGATTATCGTGAAATCATGGCCCCGCCCCATCAATGTAAGCCTACAGGAGGGACGTGATGGTTGGGTGACATCACAAGGGGCGGAGACGTGACATCACAATACTCCGACCCTGTATTGTGAGTCATCAGACACAGAGCGATCTTCGCTCCCGTGCAGCAAATGACAAGTGGGTGCTGCAGTACAGACCCCCGTGATCAGACATCTTACCCCTATCCTTTGGATAAGGAATAAGATTTCTAGGGGCGGAGTACCCCTTTAAGGGTCAATTCACATGTACAGTATTCTGCGCAGATTTGATGCACAGAATTTCAAGATGTGTTCAGTCATTCAGTTTATATTGAAATCTGCAGCAGAAAATCCTGCGCATCAAATCTGCACAGAATACTGTACGGGTGAATAGACCATAAGTAGGAAACCACAGTTTCAGATCAAAAAAGCTGAGTAAACAAAGAGAAGATATGTTACTGTTGCCCTTTAGGTTTGATTTCGAGGTAGAAGTTTCCCCGGTTCCATGTGAAAGTCCCTTGTTGTAAACACTTTGGGATTTCCATACCTTGCTCATCTTTTCCTACAATCTGTGTTAGTCAGTGCAAATGATTTATTCAAAACTTATTTTAATAACTTTAACCATATTGACATGAAGGTTTATGGTTCTCCTGCAAAACAGAAGCAAATTTACCGATACCCAAGAATCTCCTCGTAGAAGACGTAGTGTTGGGTCTTGTCTTTTATTAAATGGGTTCCCTGCCAATGTTACTAGTAGCGCAGAATCCCAACTGGAAGGGCTGATGTGTCTGCCTAGTATGAAGCAGCTGTTTATCATACATATTTTTTAGATTCCACGGTTACAGCAGTTCTGTGGTGGTCTCTCTTTCTATAAATGTTCATAACAGGTGTCCCGGCTATTATATTAGAAATCTTGCAGACGTGTAAGGCACAAGGAGAACGAGGACAGTTACTAAGCTATATCTCCGCACAGTCAGATCTCATTTTGCATAGTTCAGTGACAGTATTTTACACACTAATTTAATTCTTTATCCGTAACACATTGTGATTGACAGACCATCTGTCATGCGCCAGGCTTCCAAACTGCTGATGTACGCTCAACCTTACTTTGTTATTGAACGCTCTACATCTGTTAACTGTGTTACATGAAATAACCTAATAATGGGCTGGTTCTGCCAAGCCCATCATCTACTGGACCACACTTGTCTTTTTATGATAGCCCCATTATTCTGAAATTGTGCGTTTTATTTTCCAGATCCAGAGTGTCGTTACTTTTTAATTTGCCATCAACAAAGTTGTATGGGGGGGGGCGGGGGTTATTTTTTGGCAAGACAAGTTGTATGCTTAATGGTACCATTTTAGGATATGTATAATGCATCAATGAAGTCAAAACTACTTTTACTTTTGTCATCAATGGAGCTTTGTGAAATATTTACTTTATTCGTTCATTTGGGGGGGGGGGGTTGAGCTGTAGTTCTTGATAGAATTTTTGGGTATGAAAATTTTTTTATCCTTTTTTTTACAAACCTTTTGGTAAGCTGGTTTACATTAAAAAAAAAAATAAATAAATAGGTTCAGGTTGTTACAGGGCAGTGATATCAAGTATAACAAAGTTTTTTTTTTTTTTTTTTTTGCATTACCATGAATCTACATTCCATGGCACCAAGGGGGGAAAAATCCCATAGAACTGCAGCCTTTCCATTCACGATTAAAGAGTACCTGTCACTTGGAAAAACTTTTGACAAGTCCTAGAGAAATGTTTTAAAGTTTTGATCAGTGGAGGTCTGAATTCAGACCTCCACAGATCAGAAGAACGAGCCAGGAGAAGGCTGTGTGCTGTTCTCCTTGCGCTGTGCCACGTGTAGGGTTGCCACCTGGTTGGTATTTTACCGGCACAGGCAGTATTTTGGCCACCCTGACAGTATTTTTATATCGAAAATACCGGCCATCCAACAGCCAGTATTTATCCAACCAATCATCTAACTCCCGGAATGTTGCACCATATTTTAAACCTGTGTTTCCATGCACGGACAGCCGTTGGCTGGGAGTTGTAGTTTTGTAACAGCTGGAAGCACCCCTGGTTGGGAAACACTTACCTATACAATATACTACTTTATAGTCCAACATGATGGGAGTCACAGGTTGTATCAGGGCATGCTGGGAGTTAGTAACTAACTGCAACTGCCAAATTTAATTTAAAAAAAAGTGATCAAAAAGTCACATCAAAACAAATAAGGTACTGTTAAAAACTGCAGATCAAGGCGCAAAAAATGAGCCCTCGTACAGGCCCGTATAAAGAGATTTAAAAAAATTTATACGGTTCAGAATAGGACAAAATTTCCCCCGGCATATGTATATCCTGTGATGTTACTTATATAATTCATTATGCAAATTAGCATGGCCGGTATATTTTTGGTAAGAAAGGTGGAAACTCTAGTCATGTGACAGGCTTCATAGACTAACGCTGAGTGTGTCTCAACCATGTGACATGCTAAGCGCAGACTTTTTCATGCTCTTTTTCCTGATAGTTAGTAGTCTGAACACTCAGACCTCCACCGATCAAAACTTTGACATTGTTCTATTTATTAGACAATACATTTTAGCAGTTCTTACAGCATATACTAGTGCCAATAGAAGCAACAAACATGCACCTCTAGCTGTTTCGAAACTACATATTCCAGAATGTCTGGACAGCTGTTGGCTGTCTGGGCTTGCTGGAAGTTGTAGTTTCGAAACTACTGGGAGTGGTCTCCAACAGTTTGGAGACCACTCCCATAGAAGAAACTGTAGTAACTCTTTCTGTGGGTATACAACACTAACCTGTAGACTAACAGTACTAGTAATGGCAGTAATGACATCCAAGGTAAGTTGAAGGTGTCACATGACATCACAACTAGAATGTTAGTACCACTGGGCCAGGAGGGCAATTTAGGGCCTATTTACACGGTATCCAGCAGCCCCCATTGCTTTCATTGTTATTCCGGAGGGGAAAATCCTGTAGCGGAAATAAAAATTTTGGACTCCACTGAAAGAATAAACCTATTCCAGTGGTCCTAGCACCGACTGAGTGAGATGGTGTCTGTCACACAGGGAATGTCTGCCCAGAACTATGTCCATAGACAAAAAAGATGGCTTGATCCCCTGCCCTTTTTTTGCACTTGGTCTTTGTCCTAGTAACAGGCACATTATTGCATTTTGCAGCGATTTCCGCACATTGTAGGTATAATATACATTGATGTCATGGTACAGGCATACTAAACACAGTAAAGTGCCCTCTTTTTTTTTTTCTTAAACTTGAGCCCCTGCCCTCTTAAATGTCTGTGCACGTCCCTGTCCAGGGCGGATATTCTGCTGTCTGAATGGGCCCTAAGACCATGTTCAAACGGGATTCTGCTGTGCTATGCACACGGCGGAATTTCCATGCCAGGTGTTTCCGGCACGGAAATTCCATTTTACGTGTCCGCACAAAGAATGAACACGTTCGTTCTTTGTGCGGAGTCCGCACTGAATGCATAGCTGTCTGAGATGGCGCATTCCTGTGTGGTCCTAGCGCCGGCATGTTTATGACGGTACCTGCAGTGTGCGGAATGTCCACACAGAGATTCTCCGTGTGGACATTCCGTTGTGTGAACATAGCCTAAGGGGGAGATTTATGAAAACCTGTGCAGAGGAAAACTTGCTCAGTTGCCCATAGCAACCAATCAGATGGCTTCTTTCATTTTTCACAGGCCTTCCTAAAAATGAAAGAAGCGATCTGTTTTGTTGCTATGGGCAACTGGGCAACTTTTCCTCTGGACAGGTGTTGATAAATCTCCCCCTCAGTGTCCACAGGTAACGCTAAGGAATGCTTATCTATTGCATGTGTAGATGCTACATGTGGTAATACGCTATGCTCTATGTATGGCTTTCAATTAGATAAATGGGATAAACTCATGACCTAGAAAACCACCCAAAAAATATATATAGAAAAAAACAGAGAGCACAGTCTATAATAGCAACTAGATTCGATAAGCATATATATCACAGCCCCATAGGTGTTCAGTGACCGAAGCTGCCAAAAAGATGCTACTAGCGGGGTGCTAAGTTCCAAAGAAAGTGAAGGAAATTTCTTAATACATCAAAAGTAGAAAAGGGTGAACTTGCACTCACCGTTCCCGTAGTTCATTCATTCACAGGACCTCCGTGTAGCAGGGAGACATATAGAGGAGTGCGCTCAGAGGCTAACAGCCATTTTCGCACACTACTGTGCGCTTCTTCTGGCCTCACTCTCTCCAGGAGTGAGGCCGGAAGAAGCGCACAGTAGTGTGCGAAAACGTCTGTTAGCCTTTGAGCGCACTCCTCTATATGTCTCCCTGCTACACGGAGGTCCTGTGAATGAATGAACTACGCGAACGGTGAGTGCAATTCTTTTTTTGAGAGAGATATATATATATATATATATATATATATATATATATATATATATATATATATATATATATATATATAATTTTTTTTTTTTGTGTATATGCGTTTGTATGTATATATAATAATTTTTTTTAATTTTTATTATTATAATTAATTAATTTTTTTTTTTTATGAAAATGTCTTGCGCGCAATATCACACCTTCAGTTCTGGAAACAAGGTGACGGGTGTGTGAAAATGGCCTAAGGCAGGTAGACTGATGAGAGCTGTGACCTGACTAGCTGCGATGAGAAGTTCCTCCACTTATAAATCTGGCTCTTCATGAACCAGTTCTTGACATACTGACATAGTAGTCTCTACCTGCAGTCATACTGTGACATTTTATACCGCCTGTTTATGTCTTGCGACTTTCTTTCACAGGTTTCTATTGCATTACTGTGGTGTTGGCATATGATCCTCTCCCACCCCCCCCCCCCCCCTCATACGCTGGCTTAGCTAGCAGCTCAATAAGTCGTTGCATAAAACATAATCGCTTGGTTCTGTAAATAAATTAGGCAGTAAAAATAAATCTTTAGACTAGCCACAAATATGTCCAAGGTGCCACCCCTTATTACCTTACGGCCGCAACAGGCATGGAAACGGGTGGGAGAAAATCGTGTTGAGAGATGTTAATTACGTGCTAAGTTGTAAGGATTGATGGCACTACGACTTTGGTAACTTGGCACTGCACGCCCAACAGGCTTTTTATAGGATCCACAGCTATATTAAACCTCAAGTGTTTGATTTACATACTATACGTTGCAGATATAGTGGTGAGTAGTTGTGATGTTTCCTATGCAATTTGCAATAAGTCAGTGTTTCCACCACCAAAGTGCCTATAGCTGTTGCAAAACTACAACTCCCAGCATGCCCGGACAGCCTTTGGCTGTCCGGGCATGCTAGGAGTTGTAGTTTTGCAACAGCTGCAGGCACCCTGGTTGGGGAACACTGGAATAGGCTATGAACTAGGGTTGCCCCATTAATCGCAAGAGCAATCACAATTCGATATTGCCCATGTGTGATTGCTGCAATTTTTACGTCATAATTTAGTTTTGGCACTCCAGCCCATGTGTATGTCCGGTGACCGCTACCTCCCACCCGACTCCCGTGTGTGTGTGATGTGGTGCCAGGGCAGAGGGGAAACATAAAAAATGTGATGCTTACCTAGCCCTGGTCCCCCAGAGGTCTGCCGCAGCTCCCTATGGTCACTTGTAATGTTAATGGGGGGGCATTCATCATTGTAGGTGTAAGTGAAGCATTTACCATTGTAGGGGTAAGTGAAGCATTTATCATTGTAGGTGTAAGTGAAGCATTTACCATTGTAGGGGTAAGTGAAGCGTTTATCATTGTAGGTGTAAGGGAAGCATTTTTCTACACCACCTTTGTGTGCTGGTAATGTGTAGGAGCACCTAATTTATTAAATGGTCGCAGACAGGGGTCAAGTTCTGGGAAAATAAGTGTGGGAACAAACCTAAGATTTCGAATTAAAGGGGTTATCCAGGAAAAAACTTTTTTATATATATCAACTGGCTCCAGAAAGTTAAACAGATTTGTAAATTAGATAACCACTACACTACAGAAACCTGGGCAGGTTTCTGTAGTGTAGTGGTTATCAAGTTCGCCAGCCAGATTTGTAAATTACTTCTATTAAAAAAATCTTAATTCTTTTAGTACTTATGAGCTGCTAAAGTTGAGTTTTTCTTTTCTATCTAAGTGCTCTCTCATGACACGTGTCTCGGGAACCGCCCAGTTTAGAAGCAAATCCCCATAGCAAACCTATTCTGCTCTGTGCAGTTCCCGAGACAAGCAGAGATGTCAGCAGAGAGCACTGTTTCCAGACAGAAAACAACAACTCAACTTCAGCAACTGATAATTATTGAAAGGATTAAGATTTTTTTTTAATACAAGTAATTTACAAATCTGTTTAACTTTCTGGAGCCAGTTGATATAAGAAAAACTTTTTTCCTGGAATACCCCTTTAAGGGCTGCTCCTGGTGGATTCTTGCTAACGGGAACAGTGTTCCTGCTGTGGAAAAAGTGCAGGAACTCAGTTCCCATGCGTTCCTGCAGGACTTGAGCCCTGGTCGCAGAGCATTTGATACATTTTGTGCAGGTCAGATTTTCTGAAATGTCACTCTTCACATACACTAAAAAGCGAAGCTAAGTCTGGGCTGGTGTAGTTTAGAGATGCTTCAGTTGTTTTGCGCCTTTTCACAAAAAGGCGCAGTTCATAAAACCCATCCTTATCAAGCGTATTGCCAAAATCGGTGGATTAGAACTCAAAATTGGCAGAAATGTGTAAACCAAAAGAAGCAAAAAAAGGAGCATAAAAAAGATGCTTGCGCCAAAATAGGGCCAAATATAGACGGGAAAAAAAAGGGTAAAAACAATGATAAATGCCGGCCAATGTGTGAAGTTTAGCTGTGAACCCCATAACGGGGCAGACTGCCTCCACTGCCTGTGTGGTGTCTTAGTTATGTGGGAACATACATTTCCCATTGATTTGCATGGGACTTAAAAAAAAAAAAAAACCTGACCCTCACAAATGGGGGTAGTTAAGGGTTAAATTAACTATCCTATATTTTAAGTGGACATATAAGTATCATGTGACCAAGTATTATCGAAATATCTCCAGCCATTTGGAAGTTATGCAGTAACATATATTTCCCATAGACTTGTGTGGGACTTTAAACAAAAACCCTGACCCTGGCAAATCAGGGTGAGTAAGGGTTAAATTACCTATCCTATGTTTGTTGTTGACATAGAAGTAACATGTGTGCCAAGTTTCATGTTAATATCTTTAGCTGTTTGGACGTGATGCTGGAACATACACACACACATTGCGTTATATATATATATATATATATATATATATATCCCCATATTGTGCAGCCCTAGTATGAACATATACTAACTGGACAGCATATGACAAACAGTTAAAATTGCTAAAAGAAAGTAAACAAAGCATAATAAAAAAAAAAAGCCTGTAAAAATTCCATGTCTGGAAGGATTCTTCTTCCCTTCTTAATGTGGGGGGGGGGGGGTTCTGACTGTATATATTAATTCCCCTCTATGCGCTGGTTTTACTGTATGGAAGGAATGTATAGAATCTCCTTGCATTAGAACTGAGGTTAGGGAAAACACCAGAAGTTGTAAATTGTCGTAAGCAGGGCCCCCTCACATCATGTTTCTGTCAGTGCCGTGCTTCAACTTTCCACTCTTCAACAGCACGAAGAACAGATGTGGAAAGAAGTGAATCATTCCGGCTTCTCCTTCCTTCTAGACAGTTATCTTTGTACGTTGGTTGTATAGCTGGAATCTGCCTACCCATTAGATATACTTCTTATCAGATATTGAGAAATCCTAGTGACTCTGGGGCTACAGACGAGTGCCATGCTCAGTTACCTCTCAGTCCCATAGACATTGAATAGAGTGGCATGGCACATGCTCCTTGAAAAGTGAGAAGGATTGAGGGGGCTTGGGATCCCTGTTCTTGTGATAGGTTGGGGGGGGACCAATGACCAAATATTTATTACCCGTGGGTGATAAAGGTCCTCCGTGGGAAAATCCCTTTAGCATCAGGTTTTGTGTTCAGATTATAAACTGTGTCAAATGAGGCAGACAGCTGGCCTTGTAGATCACTACAGATGCCAAAGGATCACCCTTTCGGGCAGGTACACATTGGCTTAGGCTGCATTCACACCTCGTTTTTTACATACGGGTGCCGGATCCGGCTGGGGGAGGGGCAAACCGGGCACTCCCGTACCCCAGCCGAATCAGCCAGTGACTCCATTTACTTTAATGAGACGACTGGAGTCAAATGGTGACTCCGGTTGGCTCAGTTTTGACCCGTATGCGGTTTCCTGACTGGACCTAAAACCGTAGTATACTACGGTTTTAGGTCCAGTCCAAAACCGGATACGGGTTGAAACTGAGCCGACCGGAGTCACCGTTTGACTCCGGTCGTCCCATTAAAGCAAATGGAGTCACGGGCTGATCCGGCTGGGGTACGGGAGCGCCTGGTTTGCCCCTCCCCCAGCCGGATAAAAAACGAGGTGTAAATGCAGCCTAAAAGGGATACTTTAGAAGAAAATAAAATGTTTTTAAATAAATGGGTACCAGTTATACAGATTTTTAAATTACTTATATTTAAAAACCTTAATCCTTGCAGTACTTATCAGCTGATGTATAATACAGAGGAAGTCGTATAGTTCTTTCCAGTATGATCAGTGCTCTCTGCTGGCACCTCTTTCCCTGTCAGGAACTGTCCAGAGCAGGAGCAAATCCTCATAGTAAACCTATCCTGCTTAATACAGTTCCTGGCATGGACAGAGGTGTCAGCAGAGAGCACTGTGATCAGACTGGAAAGAACTACACAACTTCATCTGGAGTATACAGCAGCTAATAAGTACTGGAAGGACTAAGATTTTCAAATAGAAGTAATTAACAAATCTGCAGATAACGTAGAGAAAAATAGGAATTGGAGGCACCTGACTAGCACACCTTGGCAAAAACTGACACGTGCATGTGAGATTCCATAGTAGATATCGGTTCAATAAAGCTGAATACAGCAGTGGTGCAAAGGAATAGTAGACTGAAAATGTATGTAAAAGAAGAAAGCCTAGTCCAGCAACTCACCGCGAAGTAATGAATCAGCGTCGTGGGGCCGCCATGGTAAGCCGGGATGGTGCAGGAAGCTCAGAGGCGTATCTAAGCTTCCTGCTCCATCCAGGCTCGCCATGGTGCCCCCACGCGCTGATTCATTACTTCACGGGGAGTTGCTGGACTAGGCTTTCTTCTTTTACATGTATAATTAACTAATCTGGATAACTTTCTGACATCAGTTTATATGAAAAAGTACCCATTTTAGCCTCTTGGGCATGGAGTTTTTCCTGTGGAGAACCCCTTTAAATTTATTTCACACTATGCTTGTTTCAATAAAAAATAAAAAAAATCTGCCTATGGATAAGTTATCACGATAGAGTTGCATGCATAGGGGATAAGTTATCACGATAGAGTTGCATGCATAGGGAGATAAGTTATCACGATAGAGTTGCATGCATTGTGAGATAAGTTATCACGATAGAGTTGCATGCATTGTGAGATAAGTTATCACGATAGAGTTGCATGCGTAGGGAGATAAGTTTAGCACATATTGGAAATTTTTTATGCACACGCACCTCATAGAAACACGATGATGTGCACCATTATTTCACTTGTAATAACTGTGTGTTCCAGAGACACTTTTGGTGATAACTGTGGAAGCACGAAGTGTCTCGTGTTCAGTTCCCTCTACAGCGCCACCAAAGGACAAATAAAGCATTACACAGCACCCACTGATGTTAATGGACAGCTTGTGTAGCTTTCAGGATTGCCTGGTCCTCCGGAGTACTTCAGAAAAATTAATTGGGGACTTATAAGAAATTCCATGGCAGAAATCTAAGGCAGAACCTTTGACTTGTTTGTGGATTTGCAATTTTCAAGGTGGAATCGGCATTAAAAAAAAAAGCTTTTGTGTAAAACATACTGTACTCAGAGAGTTGCTGTTTGTAGCCACAGGGGATAACACTATATTGCAGAAGTATTCCAGTCCTTTAAAAACTTTAGTGTGTGATCGCTTTGGTATCTTTAACACTGCCCATAGACAATGAACAGGCATGTGCCAAGAGACTGCTCCATTCAGCTAGGAGAGTGGGGTCCCAGTTCTCGCAATTTCAGGGGTCCCAAATACCCTGCAATCAGACACTTGTCCCCCCCATATATGTTTTACGTGTTTGGAGTATCCCTTTAAAGGGGTACAACACTACTTAAAACTTTATTCTCTATCTTCTGAGACTCCCTGCAGTCTTTAGAAGGGGGACCCATCTCTCCCAGTGCATGGGGCAGCGTGTCGGAGTACGCTCCATGCACTGTCCAGTACAGTATAGCACTCTTGTATCTCCAGTGCTCCCATAGTAAATGCATGATTCGTGTCACAACACGCCGCTCCATGCACAGGGAAAGGCATAGACTCGTTCTAGAGATTGCTGGGGGTTTTACAGCTTATAATTTCCCTGTGCCATAAATGTATTTCCTCTGGTCTGATCCCATGAGTTGTCTCTCCATTTGACGAATACTGTACATTTAAAAGGGCACTGTCAGAAACAAAAACTTTTTATATGTTGTAAATCTTGGCAAAACATTAACCTTTCTAATATACTTCATAAGAAAATTTGATTTCCTTTTTATAAAAATCATGGCTCATAAAACCATGGTTTTGTCCATGCCTGTGCTTTAGCTTGGACAAAGTCCAGTAAGTGAGGGTGGGCTAGCACTCCTCTGTGCTCTCTCCAGTCTGATAGCACTCCTCTGTGCTCTCTCCTGTCTGATAGCACTCCTCTGTGCTCTCTCCTGTCTGATAGCACTCCTCTGTGCTCTCTCCTGTCTGATAGCACTCCTCTGTGCTCTCTCCTGTCTGATAGCACTCCTCTGTGCTCTCTCCTGTCTGATAGTACTCCTCTGTGCTCTTTCCTGTCTGATAGCACTCCTCTGTGATCTCTCTCCTGTCTGATAGCACTCCTCTGTGCCCTCTCTCCTGTCTGATAGCACTCCTCTGTGCCCTCTCTCCTGTCTGATAGCACTCCTCTGTGCCCTCTCTCCTGTCTGATAGCACTCCTCTTTGCCCTCTCTCCTGTCTGATAGCACTCCTCTGTGCCCTCTCTCCTGTCTGATAGCACTCCTCTGTGCTCTCTCTCCTGTCTGATAGCACTCCTCTGTGATCGCTCTCCTGTCTGATAGGACTCCTCTGTGATCGCTCTCCTGTCTGATAGCACTCCTCTGTGATCGCTCTCCTGTCTGATAGCACTCCTCTGTGCTCTCTCTCCTGTCTGATAGCACTCCTCTGTGCTCTCTCTCTCTCTCTTGTCTGATAGTACTCCTCTGTGCTCTCTCTCCTGTCTGATAGCACTCGTCTGTGCTCTCTCTCCTGTCTGATAGCACTCCTCTGTGCTCTCTCTCCTGTCTGATAGTACTCCTCTGTGCTCTCTCTCCTGTCTGATAGCACTCCTCTGTGATCTCTCTCCTGTCTGATAGTACTCCTCTGTGCTCTCTCTCCTGTCTGATAGTACTCCTCTGTGCTCTCTCCTGTCTGATAGCACTCCTCTGTGCTCTCTCTCCTGTCCTATCAGACAGAGGAGCGCTAGCCCTCCCTCACTTACTGGACTTTGTTCATGCCTGTGCTTAAGCTTGGACAAAGCCATGATTTTATCAGCCATTATTCCTAACTAAATAAAATTTGAAGTAAATTGGAAAGCTTAATGTTCTGCCAAGATGTACAACATATAAAAAGTTTTGGGATCTGACAGTATCCAGTGATCAAGAATCAGGACTGGACAATTCTCAGAAGCCAGTGGGTAGTTTTCGATTACTTTCTATGGAAACCTGAAATAAAAATGGCTCCTGGATTGGTCTTAATTGGCTCTTAAAGTCTACAATATTATGTTTTTAGCCTTAAAAGGGCATTCCGGGCAAAAACATCTAATCCCCTATGGAAAGGATAGGGAATAAGATGTCTGATCGCGGGGGGCCCGCAGCTGGGACCCCCCGTGATCTCCCTGCAGCTATGTGTAGCTGCGTCTGAAGTTTCGGAAACCTCCGGGCTTCCGAGACGGGGAAAGTGAAGTCACGCCACACCCCTCCATTCATGTCTATGGAAGGGGGCATTGCGGCCATTACACCCCCTCTCATAGACATTAATGGAGGGGACGTGGCGTGACGTCACGTCCCCGTTTTGGAAGCCCAGCGGTTTCCGAAACTTCAGACGTAGCTACGCATAGAATGCGGGCTGCTGCAGCGAGATTGCGGGGGGTCCCAGTGCCTCAGGGACGTCACGCCACGCCCCCTCCATTAATGTCTATGAGAGGGGGTGTAATGGCCGCAATGCCCCCTTCCATAGACCTGAATGGAGGGGTGAGGCGTGACGTCACTTTCCCCGTCTCTGAAGCCCGGAGGTTTCCGAAACTTCAGACGCAGCTACACATAGCTGCAGGGAGATCGCGGGGGGTCCCAGCTGCGGGCCCCCTGCGATCAGACATCTTATTCCCTATCCTTTCGATAGGGGATAAGATGTTTTTGCCCGGAATTCCCCTTTAAGATATATACAAATATTTAAAATCTCTTCCATATTACTTTTGTCCTTGCAGTTACAAGAAGGTGAAAGATACATTTAAGCAAAATAAGACTACAAAACAATATAAAAAATGCAATGAATAAACCTAATGTCTCAATTTCTAGAATGCCATCTGTGCAGACTTTCCCTTTCCTCAACTTATTGATGCATGGTGACTGCATGTAATTTAAAGTGTTTTTTAGGCAGTGGCTAGGATCCCAGAAGGTTGTTGGCAAAGCATTCCATAATAATAACCACCATCACATTCCGAAAAGCAGCAGCTCTGGGCCCTATTCCAAGAATCCAACGCAAACATGCCATAAAGTTGTATTAATTACGCATGTGTGTGGACCTGCTTAACTCAACCCAGAGAGGACTCCCAAAATAGAATTTAACAATAGGAAAAGTGCATAACCTATTCCTGTTTGCACTTCTCTTTGCAGCGCTGGATTTCCATATCTACTGTTTCCATTGCCAGCTTGTGACAGTGTAGGCATAGATTCCATGTGCAGAGCTTGTTTCTTTATCTTGAAAAGTACAGTATGCAAATGGTTTCTTGTTAAAAAGTGACAACAAGAGGAAGAAAATATAACTTGCCAGCTTATAGTTACGTATTAGAAATATTCATTTAAAAAAATGTATGGAACATTTTCCCATATGGCCTTAATCATTGTGTATGGCAGCCCCTATGCCCTACCCAGAAAATCTAAGGTGTATGGGAATCTAAGGTAAATGGGAATATTGTGGAAAAACTGCCTAAAAACTAATTTCTAGGAACGCATAAAAAAAATAAATGTTTTAAAATGAATGCAGACATTGGCAGAACAAAACAATCCATGAAGACTCGGTGGTGGCATTGAAATTCATAGCAGCCGGTTCCCATCTACCTTTTGACAGAATTCAGCAGCCAAAGTAGGAACTATGAGGAGGAGGAGACAATGTAGTGACATCACAATTCTGTCTTCTCCCCTCACTGACTTAAAGGAGTTTTCCTATTTGAGCAAGCTATAGACCACCATTTCATCTGCTTGATGTGCTGCATTTATCCATTTACCATTGGTTGCCATAGTGAGGCACACTTTTTTAACCCCTTAAGGACTCAGCCCATTTTGGCCTTAAGGACTCAGACAATTTAATTTTTACGT